>NC_056734.1:217159521-217389521 GCF_019279795.1 Protopterus annectens
GTCCTTAGATGTTTTGTGTTGCTATATGTTATTATGAGGCTACACGTGGGCCTAGCTGTCATACCATCACAGACTAACATCTGGACAGGCCCATATATGACAGTCAGACAAAGGCCCACACATTGGGACAGGGTGTTAATAATGTTCTGCCAAACATGGACAGTTGGGAGACCGGTTTGGTAATTTCTTGCTTTCTCTTATGGGTATGACATCTGCTTCCCCACTATCTGCCATTACTGTTTTGACATGACCCTTTCTTGTTTTGCAAATAGTTGGTAGGCAAATGCAATGTTAGGACAAGCAGAACATATATACAAGGCATACTTGCGCCCCTTCTGTGACAACCTGTGTCATTCAGGGATATGGCTGTTGGCCACTGACATGTTGTCATTGCTGACACAGAAAGGTGGCAGCCTTTTATAAACTGGCAGTACACTCACCTTTAGGTGCCTGCTGTCCTACTAGGCACCATACCTCTCAACTTCTTAGAGCCAGACATCTGCACAAAATCATAAATAATTGGGGGACAAAGGCCTAAATATAGGGACCATTTGTAAGTACTGGCCTTACAAACCTAGAAAGGTGATACAATAACAGGTTTTGCATTAGCATTCATTTTTCTATAGGGTATGAAATCTGACACTACAATCTGTCACCATTTTCTGACCTTAGTTTTATGTGATTTGCCAATGGATTGCCAGACAACCACTATTTCATGATATACAGACTACAAATATGATGCAAACCTCTGGAAAGTCTGCAATATGTCTGTGCAGTTGAGAGGTATGGTAGGCACTATGTAGGTTACTACAAGCTGTGTACTGTCCATATGTGTGGCCTCCTGTCCATGACCTGTCCAGCTTTCCTACAGTAACAGATATTGATGTCTGGACAGTGTGTACAACTCCTACTGTTGGTGTAGCTGACATGAAAAATAGTTGGCACTGCAGTTGGCCCTGTCAACCACAGTACTGTACCTAGGCCACTAAGACACAACAGCCAGGAGCAAGTGCTGGCCACATCCTGACAGTATTAACCACACATATACATAGCTCATTGACCCCTGCATATTGTGGACATGCAACAAGTTATCATGTTGATTGGGACAGCTCGGAGAATGTGTGCTCTGCTGCTATTTCCCTACAAACATACATGTTACTGCATTTCTATGGGAATATGGGTGTGGGGGGCACACCTGTCAACTGAACACATCTGTACTGATATTTGCTTTACATTTTGGTTCTGTTTAGCACAGTAGTGTGCCCTGTCTTGGAGAGTAGAGGCATATCACTAAAGACCACAGGTCAGATTGTAATGGCATACAATTGAGTTTCAGACTTCTTAGTCTTCAGAGCCTTACTGTAACTGCAAGACCTGCTAGAATATCACTGCGTAAGTCTGTAGGGGGTATTTCATCATTGTCACCATTTGTGGGCCTTTGCCAGATATTTATTTATGGTTTTCTATGGCTGACTTGCTGGGTGAGCCTGAGGGGTGAGTATGGGACCCCCACACTGACATCCATGCATGTGACCTATGACCCCCCAGTTAGTTGGCCCCCCCACATATACTGCAGTGGAATTTGTCACCTTGGGTACTACTGCATAGTGTGGGAAAGCCAGTATTGGACAAACATTTCCTGCTGTCCCACATAGCTGTCAGTTGTCTGCTGCTATCCCAGTAGGCCACCCCATTCCCTTGAATGCATGCAGTGGTACCATAGATATGCTACCAGAACATACTACTCTATTCATTTATTGTTAAAAAGACTGACTTACCTTGTGCCTGTGGCAGGTGTGAGGACAGTGCTTGAGGGCTGCATATGTTGAATACACGCAGTACACTGCCTATACATGGTAAGGTACAGGTAGTGTGATGTGTGTGGCATCCATTTTACTGTGTGTGCAAGTTAGAGAGAGGTATCAGTCCCTGGGTCCCTACAGTGGCAGTGTGTGTGCTAAGCATTGCCTCTGTGCCAAGGCCAGGGTATACTGGGCATGCCTCCATCTGCCTACAGGAGCAAGCTCAGATGGTTTCTCCTCCAGGTCCCTCTGTGCCTCTGGGGACCTTGGCAATGGTGGGGGGCTGTGTTGCCCTTCCCATTGTTGTTCCTGCCACAGCTGTTTCCACAGGATCATATTGTGTAGCATGGCACATACTATGAACATACTGCAGGGCTCCACCAAATATGTCAGGGTAGCGGAACCGTGACTTCAGCATCCCAAACACACACTCTATAATGATCCTGGTTTATGCTTGTGCCTCATTATGGTGTTCTTGAGTGTGTGTGTGTACATTCCTGATGGGTGTCATCATCCACGGCTCCAGTGCATAGCCAGCATCCCCCACCAGATGGCCATACGGGATGTTCCTCTCTGGCAAATCCATGGTACACCTGTGAGGAATGCCAGATGTGGGAGTCTTGATAGCTTCCAGGGCAGCCAGCACACACATTAATGATAATGCCCTGAGCATTGCACATAACCTGGCAGTTAATGGAGTGAAAGCCCTTGAGGTTTACATAAACCCCACCCTGTTCACTGGGTGGTGCTTTGATGTGGTTGTGAGTGCAGTCTATGGCACCCAGTACCTCCAGGTAGTCTGCTACATATTGGATGAGGTGCATATTGCTGGTCCTCTTCTCAGGGGTGATGAGGAAGTAAACGCACTCACTGGCATGTGGTAGCATGGCATCCAGGAACTGGTGGAGTATCCTGGATGCAGATGCCTGTGAGACCCCCATGATGTCCCAAATAGGTCTTTGGAAAGTACCTGTAGCTAGTATTCTTAAGGCTACGCATGCCTTGGTATCCACTGGGATGGGTTCCCCTCTGTTGGCTCTGGGTCTGAGGTGAGGCCAGCACAGCTCGATGAATTGCTGAAGTATGTCCCTGTCCACTCTGTAGCACTCTAGTATCTCCAGATCATGTAGCTCCTGGTAGGTTACCCTGGGTCTGAACACTCTTCTCCTCCTCCTCAGTCTGGGGTAGTTGTCAGCATTATCCTCCTCACTCCCCTCAGCCTCTAGCACATACTGATGTATCAAAATTACAGCAGCCCCTAACATTTTGTCAGTTAAAATTCCCCCAAATGTGCACACTAATAGTGCAGAGTTTGTGGGAAAAAACAGACTGAAAGGTGTTTGCATAGTTCATTGTGTTGTGCTGCAGATCCTTCCTGTTTGATTGGCTGACTATGATACATTCCACCTGCCAGCTAAATTATTTGTACTTGAGTGCCTTTATTCTGCTATTTCCCCTTTTTCTCTTCCCATTTCCACCCCTTCTAAGCCCCGCGGCCCACCGCGCACATCTGATGCTCAAATGTAAATACTTCTGCTGGTTCCTGTTGTTTTTTTTTTTCTTGTTTCCCATGTGTTTAAGCCCTGCAGTGCACCATGCAAACCCCTGCTGCTACAGTGAACAGTTTTGTGCAGAAAGGACCATCTCAGGGATGCGAACACACTCAGCATTTCATGAACTAGCTCAGATACACCCCCTTACTTAGCTGTTCTTAGCTAAGTGCAAATAGAGGCAGCAGAGCTCCAATGTGCTTACACTATGCATGACACACACCCTTTTCATGTCAGCTGCTTCTCCTGCTTACAGTACAGAATTATAGCTCCTACACCATTAAGTGCAGGCGAGCACTGTCGCCCATTTTGCTATTCAATAAATTTAGCTCATTTGCATACCCCACTGCCTTATTCCCTTGTTACAGCACTACACCAGAGCCTTTCTCCTTAGCAACCAGTGTTACCTGTTATTATTTTGGTTCTGCATGCTACCCACTATAATGGCAGACTACAGATTTCACTTAAAATTGTCTTTTCACATTTTTTTTCATTTTCTGCATGATCTCGTTTGTGTGCTGCTGCACTCTACTCAAACAGCCAAAATTGGCCAAAAAAATAAACTTTTATTTTTATAATTTTGCAACTGTTTTCCATGCCAATGGCAATATTTTTGGCCATTGGCATAGCTAATAGTCATAATGCATGCTTTACTTTGAGCTGTCATGCCCCCGTTTTGATTTTTGCAGAAATGTACACGGTTAGTAGACAAATACATTTCTGCAACAGACACTGCTCTGCCACAAATGCCTGCCTGCTTACTGAATCACTAATTCACTTTATCTGTATGTTTTTCACCAACAAATGGGGTAATGAGCATTATTCAGTGGTGTCTGTGTCAGAATAGTGCTGGCAGTCCCATGCATGCCCCCAGGCTTGTTTACTGGATCGCTCGGCGGCCATATTCCATGCAGAAGCTGCTACACAATTCTGACATGGTGAAATTGCTTTATTGAATCCCAGGGTATATGTTTCTATAATTTTTTACCCCTGAAAGGCATGAAGTAGTGACTCCGTTTTTCAACTGATGACCATGTTTTTACATCAACTTAGCAATAATTCTGCTAAAATAAGGATCTCTCTACAGTTAGTATTGTTTCTATCCTCATTTTTCTTGTTAAATCTTTAAAAATGTCAGTATTCATTTTGTTTTCTTTCAGATCTTAAAATTGATGTTATCAATTTTTCAGTCAAGATAAACTGATTTATATCATTATAAAATGATGCAGAGTTCTTACACAAACCCTTGTGCACTTTCCATCCACACTAGTCTTCAGATATGTGTAATTTTCATTTTATCAACAGATCTTCAACATTTATTAATATTACATTAAATAATTTTCATTAATTTGTTGTTTGTATTGCATTTAGGAGTGACAACACATCCTTGTTTACTTTTATTATGAACAGTAATGTCTGAGAATGCATGTTAAATTGATGCTAATGCTTGTGAACCTGAAACTGTTTTCCACTTATGTCTGTATCAGACTTTTTTGATTCAGAGCCAGTTATCTCTATTGCTGATCTTAAATTATCTGATATTTTCAATGCTTTTCACTACATCCCTTAATTTCTTTTATCTTCTTTCTTTCTTAAAATATTTTCTGTTAACACTTGTGGCTTATATATCACCTTTACTATTATAGCTATTTAGATCATTGCCTAATGTTGTTGCTTTTCAGTCTGTTATTCTGTGAAGCCTCATTAAATGTGATCCTATAGTCCAACTCCTCAATATTTTCATCACTGCTATCTACAAAGTTAAAAGTATCTGCTTTCATTACTTATTTGAGGTATAATATTAATCACTTCCCCTGCTACACATCCCATACCCAAGCTGTTACTAAACAGTCTTTATTCTCCAAACTTAAATCTTCTCTGTGACACAAGGCCTCAACATCATCGTTTGAAATTTTTGCATAGTTAAGATGTTTTTCATCGCCACCTAATATGGCAGAATTAAATGCTTGTCCTACTACACTGTCCATATCATTTCTATTGCAGCCATGATGCCTATTATATACTCACTCATTCATAAACTTGGTAAAATGCTTTACAGAAAAAGCCTTAGGACAAATACAGATTGTATTACCCCTGTTTGTTTACTCTGAATAATATAATTAATTGTGTACACTTTTATCATGTAGTTTGTATTTATTCATATATTTATACTCTGTTGACTATACAGTGCCTTTTTAAGAAAAGACCTGAGGTGGTATTCATGCTAACTAGATAAAATTTACAGCTGCACTTCCTGTCTTCCATTCAAGGCACAGAGTAGGCCCGGAGAAGCAGAAAGCTGGTGAGAGCAAGCATGGAGGTTCAAGAGACAGATGTTTCTGAACTGAACACTGATAGTTGGTCAGCGGAGGTATCATTTGTGCTGGAGAAGGAGTCAGAAGTTAATGAGGAATTTGGTAGAGATGACTATGTGTTGGATATATTAGAAAAGGCAGTTGAGCCTTTTAAAACAGTTGAAGAAGTTGTAAGGATGCGTAGAAGATTTAGAGGATCTGTTTCAGAGTAACCTCTTTGAGTCAGAGGTTGCAACACAAGTCTGTGTAGTTACAACCCTCCAGTTGAGGAGGGGAGGGTTGCAGGATGATTATCTTAAGGAAATGATTATGCACAGTGAACCAGAAAGTGAAGTTTCAAAATCCTGGGGCAACATTATGGATAAAATCCAGGAGGGGGAAGTGGAAGAAACTAAATAAGGCAAAAAATCATATACAATGAAGCTGAAAAGAGGCAAGAAACAAATAAAAGAGGGAGGAAGAGAGGTCGTGAAGAAGAAGTTTTTATGTTTCAGCAGTAAGGAAGAAAAATAACTCAAAAGATATAAGGTAGGGACACAGTTATTGCAGCCTTGGGAGTATCACCTAATGAGGTAACAGCCTTTATTCATCTTAATAGATAGACTTTTTGTGACATTACATTTGAGACTGTCTAATATATGGAAAATTTCTTAGAGGGGTTTGAAAAAAGAAAGATAGTCTGCAGAACTCTTATGTTGTGCAGACTTTTAATAGAGAGACTAAACAGAGAATTACTGTACAGTTTTGAATGGAGGTGGATAAGGAATCATTGAAAGACTGTTTAAAAACTGTATGCAAAGAAGTGTTTAACATTATGAAAATGGATGATGATAGAGGCGTATGGACTAGGGGGTGGGATTGTGGGATTATTCTGAAGATGGTAAAAGATAATAGTGTACATATTCCAAGTATAGTAACTGTAGAAGGAGATAGAGGTTATGTAGGATATAAGGGATAGCCAAAAACTCATTTTTGTCTGGAAAGAGTGATCATTTAATAAGCAATTGTGATGAGAAGATGTTTTGTTTTTGGAAAAGTGTGACATGAAGCAAAAGAATGTGAATTGATGTGTAAAAAAATGAGGGAAAATGGGACATGACTCAGCTAATTGTGATGAACACTTACATGTAGAGCAAAAAAAGCAGACACAACAATGTGTACATGATGCAGCTGGAAATGTTGAGCATGAACATGAAAAACAAAATATCATACAAGAAGAAAACAAAAACACAAAGTATAAAGAAAATGAAAATAATGAACATGAGATAGCACAGGAAACAAGTGAAGAGGAAGATAAGAACTGGAAATAATAAGAGCTAAATGAAATTCAATAGGACGAAGAGTGAAAGATAGGAAAAGAAAATTTAAAAGTGTGATTGGGAAAGAAAATAAAAAGAAAGATAAGAGGCAAGATGAAAATATAATACATCTGGAAGAACTTGAGTCTTATCAATAAATGTCAGTATTATAAAAATGTTAAAAGAAGGTTATGTGTATTGGAATGGTGTATGCTACTTGACATATATGTAATTATCTTAGAGCATGCAAGAATCTTAACAGAAGATGAAAGGAAGCAGATGCAAAACGTATGGGCTGGGAACATTGTATGGAACATGGGAAAAGATACATGTTCAGGGAATGCTGTATTATGTAATAAAACAGTTAAGATCTTAGATTATACTTTAGTGGAGTTAGGTAGAATAACAGTGTTAGATATAAGATATAAGAAGGATGTATACAGAATTATTGCAATATATGCATATGTCAGTAAAAGGGAAAAGAGAAAATGTTCAAAAAATCTTAACTTATGTAGGAGTAAATGTGTAAATAATATTGGTAGGAGATTTTAATTATGGTTTGTGGAAAAGAAAGAAAGAAGGGAATGATGTTAAAGCAATTTATGAAATACTGAAAAGTGGAAAGATATATATGGGATAATATACACTGGATGCATAAAAAGAAATGAGATTAAGACAGAAACTGGTTAATTGATTATTTTATAATATCTGCTACTTTGAAAATTATAAAAAAAGGAATAAAGGAAACAGGTTTTGCAGACCATTTGGCTATATGGGTAGAAGTAAAAGAAAAGAAGAATATATAAGGATTGGTAAAGGTATTAAAAGATTGAATAAAAAAGATTTAAATGAAGGAGAAATAAAATTGATCGATTGTGGGAAGATCATGTAGAAATTTATTTATTTGTACTTTGTTTGCTGGGAAAGTCCACTGGGCCATTCAGACCCCATTTTCAGTGGAGGCCTGGACAGAAATGCCCCATAATTAATACAATGAAATGAATAGAAATTATAATATTTTATAAAATTGGAGTGATTGGTGATTAAGTTTTAAAGAGAAGTATAAAAAGTATTTTCCAGAAATTCAAGTGATGAAAAGAGAGAAAAAAAAAGAAAAAATATAGGTTAAGTCAAACAGTATTCAGAGAAATATTAAGATATAATAAAAACTTTTATGGAAAGGAGAAGGAAATCTATGAAATGAATCAAGAGAAGATTAAGAAAATGTTTTATACGCAAAGGTATTTTTTCAAAGTAAAAAGAAGTAGCTCCATATTTGAGCAAAATAGTGAGAGAAAACGAGGGAGTAATAAGAGAGTTGGAAACCAACAAAGGATAAAAGGTGAACACACAAAAATTATTTGAGGTAATAGAGCAGTATATAAAAAATCATTTAAAAAGACAGATAAAAGAGAGGGAAATATGAGAGGTAAATAAGTAAAGAAGAGAATGAGATTATGAAAAAAATATAAATATAGGAGAGCTTGATGAAATCCTAAAAGAGTTGAATATGGAGAAGGCTAAGGGATTAGATGGAATTGAATATTATATGTAGTATAATATGAAAAATTGGAAAAAAAGAATAATTTGCAGAGGTTTTGAATGAATGGTTAGAAAAAGGGATAAATGAAAAAGAGATATGTATGTGGGCCATGAAATTTATATGGAAGAAGAGGAAAAAGGAAGACAGGAACTGGAGACCAATACTATTAAACAATACAGATTATAAAATATTCATGAGAATAATATTTATGAGAATAATAGGGAAAGATTAAGAAAAGGTGTGGATAGACTGATGGAACCTATGATTTTGGGGAAAAAAGGGAAAGGATGTCAGGATTCATTATGAGTGTTAAGAAAGGTAATAGATGATATTATAAATAAAAAACTGGAAACTAAGTATTGGTTGGAGATGTAAACATACCCCAGGATTCACAATCAAGAAATTCTGTGCAGGAACAGGGTAGCCATTCCTGCACTGAATATGGCCGCCAAGCAATCCACGAATGTGCCGTTTTGATGTGCACAAGCAGCCATACACTGTTTCTGCACAGAAAGCCATGCAGATGAGCAGATGTAGTGATTCAGTAAGTAGGCAGGTCTCCGTGCAGGAACAGTGTAAGGTGCAGAAATGTATTCGGTTACTAACTGAATACATTTCTGCAAAAAAGTAAACAGAGTCATGACAGCTCCAGTAAAAGCATGTATTAAAGTGGTTGGCCATGCCAATGGCCAAATATATGGCCATTGGCATGAGAAAGTGTTTAATTTTAATAAAAATAAATGTTTTTTGTTTTTTAGCAAATCTCAGCCATTTAAGCATAGGGCAGCACCGCGCAAACAGGAGGGTGGAGAAAATAAAAAAACTGTGAAAATCCCATTATAGGTGAAAGCTGCATTTTGCCATTATAGTCAATGGCAAGCAGAATCAAAACAATGGCAGGGAACAGTGGTTGCTAAGGGGGAAGGCTCTTGTGTAGTGCAGTAACTATGGAGTAAGGCAGTGAAGTATGTTAATGAAAAGACTTATACTGAATCACAAAATTCTTCTAAGTGTCACACTGCACCTAACCATGTAGGTGCTCTAACACCACCGTGTAGACAGGAGGAGCAACTAGCATGAAAAGGGGTGTGTCATGCTTGCTATAAGCACATTGGAGCTCCATTGGCACAGCTAAGCGAGGGGTGTGTGTCTGAGGCTGTATAGTTATATTCCCATGAACTGAGGAGTGTGTTTATGGCCAGGGGAGGGCCATTTCTTGCTGTGTACACTAGCTAAATGGGTCTGTGTGGCACGCCGGGGATTAAACAGGAAGAACATAGGAAAAAGTAAAAGGAAATAGCAGAACAAGGGAAATGCAGTACAAACAGTGTTATGGAAAACTGCAACACACAATGGGCCATTGAAAGCACTCAGTAATACAGTTGGCAGGTGGCTGCATAGCTGAAAATAGGAGGAGATGTAAAAAAATAATATAAAAGGCAACAGCACAATAAAGGATTAATGAAGTAGAAATCACTAATATGGGACTCTTGCAATTCACAATGAGCCAGGTAAAGCACACAATAATACAGCTGGCAGGTGGCTGCATAGTTGAAAATGGGAGGAAATGTAAAAAAAAAAAAATTAAAGGGCAACAGCACAATAAAGGAGAAATGAAGTGCAAATCACTAATATGGGACTCTTGCAACTTACAACGGGCAGGCAAATTACATAATAATACAGCTGGCAGGTGGTTGCATAGATGAAAGTGGGAGGAGATGTAAGTAAAAAATAATTAAAAAAAGGCAACAGCAGATAAAGACAACCATGCACAAATTACCAGTAATGCCTCTAACACTCACAGTGGACAAATCAAAGCCAGAAGTAACATAGGTGGCAGCTGGAATGTATCAGAGTCAGCCAAACATACAGTCAGCATCTGCACCACAACAGTATAAAGTATGGAAACACCTTACAGTCTGTTTTTTTCCCACAAACTCTATACGTGCAGGGGAATTTTAACTGGAAAAATGTTACGGGCTGCCATTGCTTTTATTTATCAGTATGTCCTAGAGGCTGAGGGCAGAGAGGAGCATAATGCTGACAACCACCACAGAACAAGGAGGAGGAGAAGAATGTTCAGACCCAGGGTAACCTACCAGGGACTACATGATCTGGAGATAGTAGAGTGCTACAGGGTGGAGAAAGACATAATTGAGCAACTCACTGAGCTGTGCAAGCCTCAACTCAAAGCTAGAACCAACAGAGGGGAACCCATCCCAGTGGATACCAAGGTATTTGTAGCCTTAAGAACTCTAGCTACAGGTACTTTCCAAAGACCTAGTAGGGACATCATGGGGGTCTCACAGGCATCTGCATCCAGGATACTCCACCAGTTCCTGGTTGCCATGCTACCACATGGCAGTGAGTACATTTAATTCCCCAATACCTGTGAGGAGAAGACCAGCAATATGCCTCTCTTGCACCATGTAGCAGAATACCCAGAGTTACTGAGTGCCATAGACTGCATGCACATCCACATCAAAGCATCACCCTGTGAACAGGGTAGGGTCTACATAAACTGCAATGGCTTCCCCTCCATCAACTGCCAGATCATGTGCAATGCCCAGGGCATTATCATGAATTTGTGTGCTGGCAGCTATCAAAGCTATCACGACTCCCACATCTGGCATTCATCATAGGTGTCCCAGGCATTTGCCAGTGGGGGCATTCCATATGGCCATCTGGTGGGGGGATGTTGGCTATGCACTGGAGCCATGGATGATGACACCCATCAGAAATGCACACACCCACACCCACACAAGAATGCCATAATGAGGCACATGCACAATCCAGGATCATTATACAGCATGTGTTTGGGATGCTCAAGTCACGGTTCCGCTGCCTTGACATATCTGGTGGAGCCTTGCAGTACTCTCCAGCCACATGTGCACACATGTTCATAGTATGTGCCATGCTACACAATATGATCCTGTGGAAACAGCTACAGCAAGAACAGCATGAGGAAGGGCCACACAGCCCACCACCATTGCCAAGATCCCCACAGGCACAGAGGAACTCACAGGACGAGGTCCCTGAGCCTGCTCCCGTAGGCAGACGGAGGCATGCCCAGTATGCTTGGGCCTTGGCAAAGAGGCAATGCATAGCACACACACTGACACTGTAGGGACCGTAAGGACTGACACCTCTCTCTGATTCGCACACACAGTAAAATGGATGACACACACATTGCACCATGTCTAGGCAGTGTACTGTGTGCATCCAACATAGGTGGCCCTCAAGCACTGTCATCATAACTGTCGCAAGCACAAGGTAAGTCAGTCTTCTTAACAATAAATGAATGGAATAGTATGTTCTTCTAGCACATCTATGGTAATGCTGCATGCATGCAAGGGAATGGGGTGGCTTACTGGGACAGCAGCACACAACAGACAGCTATGTGGACCACCAGGAAATGTCTGGCCAAAACTGGCCTCCACACACTATGTAGTAGTACCCAAGGTGGAAAATTCCACTACAGTATAGGTGTAGGGACAACTAAGTGGGGGTCATAGGTCACATGCATGGATGTCAGGGTTGGGGTCTCATAAACACCCCTCACACCCACACAGCAAGTCAGCTGTAGAAAACCACAGAAAAATGTCTGGTAAAGGCACACAAATGGCGACAATGTTGAATTACCCTCCTACAGACTCACGCAGTTATAGCACAGCAGGACCCACAGTTGCAGTAAGGCTATGAAGGGCAAGAAGTCTGAAACTCAAATGTATGTCAGTACAATCTGCCCTAGGTCTTTACTGATCTGCTTCCAGTCCCCAAGACAGGGCACAATACTATGATAAATGGAAACAACATGTAAAGGAAATACCAGCACATTCTGTGCAAATCTGTGCAGTGGACAGGTGTGCCCCTCATATACCCACAAAAATGCAGTAACATATATGTTTGCATGGAAATAGCAGCATAGCACACATTGGCAGGGCCATACCAATATACATGAAAACATGTTGCCTGTCCACATTATTCAGGGGTCAATGAGCTATGTGTATGTGTGATTAAATCTGGCCAGCATGTTCTCCTGGCAGTTGTCTTGTACTGCCCTAGGTACAGTGCTGCCTTTGACAGGGCCATGTGCAGATAACTGCAGTGCCAACTGTTATGCATGTCAGTGACACCCACTGCTCTGCCACTGACATACCTGGAAGTCACAGTGCTATGTGGAATATGCTACACATATTACTGACATCTTGAATGATGTGTAGCAGAGGTGCCAAGGCTTTTGCGAATATAAGTGCTGTGTGGTACTGTTTCCAGTGGTCATTCTCAATAATCCTTATTCTCATGTTTGCTTTTACAAATAATGGACATGCCTGCACCATTGAATGCACTCTCTACCCACACCCATAACTCCCTACCTCTGACAGCAAGATGTCTGGACAAGGGCAGAAAGAAAAGTGGAACAAAGGCACAATGATAGGCATGTATTGTAAATATCACCCTTACATACAGAGAAAGTTGGTGGGGTGAGGGGTTTGCAGTAGTGGGAATTGTCTGAAGGTTATGTATTTGGAAACACTAATGTCTGTATTATTTTGTAACATCACACTTCAATTATATGTAACTAACTTGCCATAAAAACACAAGTTTACATAGAAAGGATGAAACCTCTAGCCAAACACCTGGACAACCTGCCAAAAAATGTACAGGTCAGAAATATGCACACCCAAGGATATGACATCTCAGGTTAGAAGATACCACACAAGCAGGAGATCCCCAGCCAGTATATCACCAGGTTGCTGGACTGTTCACACAGCTGTGTGTCATTACTACACTGGCTGTAGCTGCACTTCACAAATGGCCTTGTTGGGCAAGAATTTACATAGTTTCCCTCATAATATTGGTCTATGCATCATAAAACTACTATTCATCTGGTAAAGCACTGTGATGATCTGAAGATGTCTGGCACTAGGTAATGACACAATACATTGCAGTTTTAGACTACAGATATGTCAGGAAATGTCTGCTAAACAAAACAAGTACCCTGAGAAAAGTCCTGTGTTCACCTGAGAGGTATGGCTGTAGCACACAAAAGCCTGGACTGGAGTACACCTATCTCTGGAATGGAGTCCCACCCTAACTATAGAAGGTCACACTGGGCATGCTCCTACACTTAGAGAATCACAGGACATGTTGGAACCCACATTGGGATATATGACTGTATTGTGTATATGTCCATGCATGCAGACAGCTATGTGCACCTCAACTGTCCCCATACACACATCAGACAGGATTACCCTCAGCTAGCTGTAGGTGGCCCGTATGTGATATATCTGCATCTGTTGTGTGAGATACAGACACACACACACACACATATATATATATATATATATATATATATATATATATATATACATATATATATATATATATATATGTATAGGCAACAGATAACATATGTCAAGCATACACACACATAGATGTGGGAAACTGAGAGACAGACAGTGATACAGAGAGAGACACAGGGGGACACAGACAGAGTGAGTCACACACACGAATACCCTGAATGGCATACAGTGATGTCCTGCTGTGGACAGTGGTATGCCAGTTGTAAACAGTCGCATGAGCCAGCATAAAATGTGAGCCCCATTGTGTAACAGTATGTCAAAGGAAAAAACTTCAAAGACCAATACACGTAAGGTTCATTTAAGGCACTTTTAATTGACTTGCCGCAAGGAGACAAAAACATGCAAATACAAGGATTTGTCTAACTACTAACAGGAAGTATGCTTATTCTTATACTATTTTACAAGACATGGCCTTCTAAGCTGACGTAATCAAACACAACTTTTAGCATTGTTCTACAGCAGATGTTGCTCAGATTTTCTGCTGACATGACTAGATTTGTGAGAAACTTTTGAGAAAAACAAACTGGTCTTGGTGACCATTAATCCGTTTACAAGTGTCTATTGTACAGTGTTACATTTCAAGGTACTCTTCTAACTCAGATACAAGCAAATGCTGATTGCAGTTCATATTTTCAAGCAGGCTTTGTACTAATTATCTGTAACTTCTACAGCTGTGTATTTTCTCACAGCACGGTGGAACTTCTTGTCTAAGTTTCATACAAGTAGTATTGTTCTATTCATTATTTTCCTAACGCAAGCAGAAATCACCTGCTTCTCAGTAAATTTCCAAGGCACAAGCAAGATTTTAGCTAACAATACAAGGTCAGAAAGCAACTGCAGTTTGTACAGATTTATGCAGTATGAAATAGAATAAATGTGTTAACTCTTTTCAAGCTCTAAATGCACTAAGCATATTGCTAATACACACATTAATACATAGTTTTCTAACACAGTACTAAGGTTGAGTTTATATCACATTGTGAGAGTGTGTGTGTGTGTGTGTGTGTGTGTGTGTGTGTGTGTGTGTGTGTGTGTGTGTGTGTGTGTGTGTGTGTGTGTGTGTGTGTGTGTGTGTGTGTGTATTGTGTGTGTCTCCATAGGTCCAAGTATTAGGAGACTATTCCCACTCAGTACACTTCACATTGCCCTACTTCACAAGATCTGCTGTTTTTACTCACCTTAGAAGTACCATTGGACACTGATCACCTCTATAAGCTCTGTAGCATGTGTGATAACTGCATAACACTATATTTGAAATAACTAGATAGGTAGGGGTTCTCATCTCAATACTGGTGACAGTTGTGTATGTGAGAGTGAGGGAGTGTGTGTGTGTGTGTGTGTGTGTGTGTGTGTGTGTGTGTGTGTGTGTGTGTGTGTGTGTGTGTTTGTAGGTGAAACAGTTTTAGGCCATTCCCATCCACAACACTTCCCAGTGCCTCACTTTATCAGTCCTGATGATCTGCCAAATCAGTGTGTGTGTGTATGTTGGTAAGAAGAAGTATTTTAATGTCTCCCACCCACTGCCCTACTTTATCAGTACTGCTGATGTCATTCCCCTCAGCAGCACCTTTGGCCAGTTATCAGCTCAGTAAGCTATGTAGTGTGTTTGTGATAACTGTGTAACACAATAGTACAAATCACTAGCTAGATAGGAGTTCTAATCTCAGATACGGTAAATGAGTGTATGTTGGTAACAATAAATATTTTGATAAGTCTCCCACCCACTGCCCTACTTCATCAGTCTTACTGATGTCATTCTCCTTATCAGCACCTTTGCTCAGTTGTCAGCCCAGTAAGCTCTGTAGCACATGTGGTAACTGTGTAAAACTATAGTACAAATCACTAGCTAGGCAGCAGTTCTACTGTCAGATCTGCTAAATGTGTGTGTGTGTGAAAGTGTGTATGTTTGTAAGAAAAAGTATTTTAATAAGTTTCCCACCCACTGGCATACTTTATCAGTCCTGATGATGTCATTCCCCTTATCAGCACCTGTGGGCCGTTGTCAGTCCAGTAAGCTCTGTAGCATGTGTGATAACTGTGTAACACTATAGTAAAAATAACTAGATAGGCAGGGGTTCTATTCTCAGATGTGGCAAATGTGTGTGTGGGCATATAACTGTCTATTTAGGAAAAAGTATCTTGATAAGTTACTCACCCACTGGCCTACTGTATTAGTCATGCTAATGTCACTCCCCTTATAGGTTCATAGGTGTGTACTAGGCTAATGGCCCTGGAGCTATTACAAGCCTAGCCCATAGAAGTTCCCTGCCATTGTGCCACCCGACATTAGTTCCCAGTGACCCCATCAAGTAGAGCTACTGGAGTGATCCCTGGGGTTAACATTCTATTACCCATCCACTCATCAAGATATCTCTGGAACCGGGTCATCTATGTGGTTTGCTTGACATGTATGGAAGTCTATTCCAGGGCATGTGCAGTTTCTGGGTGAGGAACCTGCCCCTCAAGCATGTGTGTTGATTGTGGCAATGAGGCCAAGGTCCCTGCAGTGTGTGGTGCAGATAGATTGGGATGTCTTTAGAAGTAGCATTTTTAAAAGAGCTAGGGCAGACATGGCTTTGCAAGTCAAGCAGAGATTGTCTCTAAGTAGGTGATATGAGGCTGAAAATAGCTGGAGTCTCTTGAGTTTGTCCATGTAGGACATGTGTTTAATGTCTAGGATCTTCATTGTGAGGTACTTCTGTGGCCTCTCCAGTTGTTGCAGGTGTCTAGAAAGGAAAAATGCCAAATTGGCTATTATACTTGATGATTGGTGTAATGAGCGAAGAGTACACACAGATGATGACCTCCTTCTTCCTGGATGCAAACTCTTGGTAATGAGATGCGCCACATAGAAGGATTTCCTGACCACAGTGGCAATGTGGTGTCTAAAGGAGAGGTTGCTGTCAACCTGTGTCCCCAGAACTTTTACAACATCTGCAGAGTTCAGTGGGCTCCCATCAATGTGGTACTGAGATTTTACCAAAGGGGCTGATGATGCACTTTGTGGTGTTAAGCTTCAGGCTATGGTTTCCATACCAGTCAGTGGTCTCAGCGAGGCCTTTTTGGAGGATGTCTGCATCACTTGTGAAGTTAATGATGGCTCCAAGCTTGCTGTTGTCTGTGAACTTGGTCAGTCAGAATTCCTTTGTGTTGACTTGGACTCCTCAGAAGTACATGCTGAACAGAAGAGTATCCAGGACTGAACTCTGTGGGACTCCAGTCATGACTGGCTGGCAGTCTGACTTGGAGCTCACTACTTTCACATTGTGTGTTCTATCTGTGAGCCAATTTGCAACCCCCCCTAGTGATATAAGGGTTGATACCTAGTTTGGTGGGTTCATCTATAATTCCTGACTGAGGAATGGTATCAAGAGCTATGGCCAGATTGATGTAGGCTGTATGCAGTGCCTTACTGTCATACACAGCCCTGGTGACTGACTCAAAGAAGTCAACTAGGTTGAGCAGTCATTATCTATCTTTCACAAAGCCAAACTGTGTGGGATCCAGAGTTAAGAGATTACCTATATGTTTGTCGACCAGGTCCCTGATGATGTGCTCCATAGCTGTACATATTAGACTCATCAGGCTAATGGACTGATAAGTCCCAGAGTCACTAGTTGCCACACCTTTATGGAGAGGGATGACTATAGCAGTGCACCATTTGGGAGGGACCAAGCCTGAGGTGAGGCTGTGACTGAACAGGGCACACAGATGTGGTGCTAGGTATCTTTGTAGTTCATGTAGAACACAGCCGGTGATAATGTGAGGTCCCATGGAAATTGTATTCTTGCCCATGGACAATGCAGGTGTAACCTGGGTGGCAGTAATCCTGTGTGCCTGACATTCTTCTGGCATTCAGATTGTTCCCCTATGGGGGAGGGGTAAAGCTGGCACTGAATGTGTTGGCAAGAATGTTGGCAATACCTGTTGGTTTAGTATAGGAGGTAGCATTGTGCAATAACTCAGAGCACTTCTGAGTATTGGTGTGGAGGTTCTTGATATCACTAACAGAGGATTTGTGATTGTTGTCAGTGTCTGCTGCAATTCTGCCATCATAGGTGGCTTTAGATGATTTCATGAGGGATCTCAAGCTGTTGTTGAGGCTAATAAGGGAGTTTTACCACTCTTGGGACTCCATATTTTTCTGCAACAGTTTCTTCCTTCTGTTGTACAGGTTATTAATGGTGGGGGACCACCAGATTGGCCTCCAATGTTTGGAGGAGAGTGTCATGGTTCTGTTGGGTATGGCTAGTTCCATGCATTGATGTATATGTTTGTATAGTGCATTTGTGTGTGATTCATCAGTCATGCATGTATTTTCCATTGGCATGGGTGCTGTGAAGTTAGCCACCTCTGTTCTTATGAGTCCACAGTTAGCTTTGGAGAGGTTTTTGAAGGTGATTACCTTTGCAGGGGGTGTGTGTGAGTTATGGATTTCCATGGTGATTACTCTCTGTTGGCTCTGACCAGGTAGTGATTGACTACTGTTGTCAAGCAATGGCCCCATATGTTAGTAATCAACATAGGTCAAGGATGTTGCTTCCTCTACTGGGTGTCAGAATGAGCTGGTACAGGGCATTGTAACTGATGAATTCCATTAAGTGTTGGGCCAGTGTATTGGTGCTTGAATATCTTACCTAGTTGATGGAGGGGTAGTTGAACTTTCCTAGTAAGAGAGAGTAGTAGTAAGAGAGTATTGGGTTGGACCTTGATAGTTTCCAGGGTGTTGAGGAATGTGGATTGCACCATTACCCAATGTCAGTTGTACCTGAAGTATTTCAGATGCATTACGCTGGGATACTACTCTGGATGTGTGCATATCTGTTATTAATATGGAGACACCACCGCCTTTGTAACTGTGGTTGATGTTTTGGGGCTGACAGGTGTGGAATGAGTTATAGGCTAGTAGTGCAGGAGTGCTGTCTGGTGCTGTAAACCAGGTCTCCGTTACAGCACAAATGTCAATGTTTTCCATTTTGAGGAGTGCTTTAAGTGGCTTCATCTTGAGATGTAGATGTCTTAGTGTTGAGCAGCATGACCCTCAGATTGCATATATGTATAGCTGTTAAGGTGGTAATTTGATTTGGAACACTGCCAAAAAAAGGCACTATAGGGGTGTCAAGACACTTAGCCAGTACCTGGAAACCGAGGGGTGACAGATGCAGGCCATCTCTGGCAAGCCATCTCAGTCTGTCAATTATGTCATCCAAAGCAGACAGATACTGGATCCCATGAGAGTTACAGAAGACATTTAAGCCAAATGTTGAAGTCAATCATTTGTTGTTTGTACTGTGGTATCATTCTGGGTGACAGCAGTATACTGCTCAGGGCTACTGTCATACCTTCCTGGCCCACATAATCTGAGAGCTCCATCCACTCTTTTCATATAGTCCATGGAGGCGTGTCTCAGGTCATTCGCACATACATGGACAATGACAGAGTGATACTTGTAGTTGTTGTGGAGTTACCTGACTGGGTGTGTTATGTGTTGGATTCTGCCACCTGATAGACAGCTGACTCTTACCTCCTCCATGTTCAACATATTGAGTGGGGCATCGGTGTACCTCACTATTGATTTACCTATGATTACTGCATCAGGCAAGGTTGTTGGCCTTTAGGGCTTAGGATAAGGGGCACACTGTGTAGGTGAGATATGTGTCCTGTGGTTTATGCTGTCTTGTGGTTGTTGAGTGGGTGTCTGTCTTGGTGGTCTCCGCTGTTTGAGTAAATGTCTATTGACTGCCACTGTGAAGGTGGGTGTGTGGTTATTGATTGTATGTCAGAGCTGTGATAGTGGGTGTTCTGAAGGGGTATGTATTCCATGTGGTGTGTTGCAGATGCTCACCCTTCTCCTCTTGAACAGCTAATCCAGTCTTCGCTGGAGAGTGCATATCTTCCAATTCAGTGAAATAGGGGTATCTCTCACAAGTCTGAGTGTTGGGAGTTTAGAGGAGTGGGCTGTCTAGTGTACAGAAGGCAGTTGCAGCAGTGCCTCAGAATCCCCAAGTGCACCAGGTTAATGGGCAAAAGAACAGAGAACTGCACTTTAATCATGCCAGGAGGAGTGGTCATAACTACTAAATACTGGAGCTAATTCCATGAGGAACAACTACTGCTGATGGCTCTGAGGTATGCTAGAATAACTGATAAAAAAAAACTGTTGAAGTGCAAAGCTATTAGCCTATTTGAAGTGCAGGAGAGAAAGAACTAGCAAGATCTAATGGGAAACTGAAGGTAGCCTTTCTGGCACCTGTAACAGTTTACCTCAGCTTTGCAGTTATCAGCACCTTTGGCCAGTTGTTAGCCCAGTAAGTTCTGTAGCATGTGTGATAATTGTGTAACATTATAGTACAAATAACTAGATAGGCAGAAGTTCTAATCTCAATACTGACAAGTGTGTGTTTGTGTGGGAATCATATACCGTGTGTGTTATACCATTTTGAGTTGTGTACCACCCTGTAAACTTCCCATCACCCTACTTTACCAGGCCTGCTGATGTCATTCACCTTAGAGGTACCTTGGGAGTGGGTGAAATTATGTAAACTCCGTGGCGCGTCTGTTAACTGCATAACACTATAGTACAAATAACTCGATAGATAGGGGTTCTAATCTCACTACTGGCAACTGTGTGTGAGTCGTTGGATGATGATCATCTCCTGTTTGGCTGATACCATTTTGATTTGTGTACCATCCACGCCTGTTTACCACCTCCCGATGGCATTACTTTATGCAGTGTGGTAACGGCATCTGCTTCACATGCACCATGTTAAACCATTGTGCATGCCATAACAGTCCTCTGTACAGATGTCTATGAAATATCCAGATGTTTGCAACCTATATCCGGTCTGTGTCCCTTAACAATGCCCATTAACAATGCCTATTGTTGCCAAATCAGCCACAGTGAGTGTAGTGACACACATGCCAGCATGAGGCATCATAACTGACTGAAACATGCTGATACAATATCTGCTACACTATCACTTGTCCAGGCTTGAAGTAGGAATACAACACTCTACATCCTATTTCTGGTTGGTTATCTTACCATCCATGAAGGCATTCAGAACATTACATGTTGTAACAGGTAGTGTGTTATATCCCATGCATATAATATATTTGGAGCATGTCATGTGTATGCAGTAGCACAGTACATCAAGTTGGAAATGTAGGTTTACTAATCTGTCTATTGCCAGCTGTGTTTATGTTACTGTGTGCACATCTCATTCCTTACTGTGTGTATGCAAAGAATATACAATTTTGTCTCCCTGTTCCCCCTGGTGAACTCAGGAATATATCCCACAAACCTGTCATACACAATATCATGCATGCCCTCATCAACTGCATCAGGGTTGAGTGTATGGGAAAGAAATGGCAGGGCCAACAGGTGTTGACAGGTGAATCTGTTGCAGTTAATGTAATGGCTATGCTTGTGAAGGATCTGCTGACAGTACTGCAGTAACCTGTTCTGTATGTATGAGCCTGTGGTACTATACAACACTGAGCTGACATGTCTAAAGGCTATCTGTCTGTGGCAAGGGGTATATATGCAAGGTCACACTGTCTAACAACAGTGTCCCTCACACACTGTTGCATGCATACACACCTGGTATATGTACATATAAAGCTGTACCTTGCCTATGACAAGGTTGGTGTATTCCCACTCTGCCATACTCCTTCTTGGGAATGTCTGCAGGGCCACAGCCTGCAGACACACAGACACCTGGAACACAGAATACAGCATGTCAGATTACATTTAGTCAGCGGTACTAACAGCAATAATGCATCCTGGCTAATAAGGTACATACACCTGTATGTGTACCCATAACAAATGCAAGCAGACAGCACCTTACATAGTATTACATAGCTAGACTGCACTATGTTCACCCTATGCATCAGAACCATATTAGCATGTCCCTGCATTGATGGAATGGATAACAGGGATGTGGCATAGGTATCATCATATGCACAGGGTGTGGTGTGGGTTTGCCAGAGGCCTAGGCTGGGCCATATGGTTGACATTGTGTGTGTGTGTGTGTGTGTGTGTGTGTGTGTGTGTGTGTGTGTGTGTGTGTGTGTGTGTGTGTTTGGGGGGGTATCCAATAGATGGGCTGTGCATAGGTGCTGTGTGTGTCTGGAGTTGACCTACCTGTGATACAAATGTGTGTGTGTGTGTATGTATGCACTCAGTCATGCCATGTGTCTGCCCTACACAGGGGTACATCGGACAGCTGTGGACCTTAGATGGCAGGGCGACCAGTTCATCATCTCCAGCCACAGACACTGGAACTGGTCTGCTAGGGGTATCAGTGGCAAAACCAGGCCCAAGTCCAGATGAAGTACTGCTTCCTGATGGGGACTGCTGTCTGCTAGCTCTATGCTCCTGATGGGACCAGACAGGACCACGTGCCCATGGCCTGCCCCAGTGTGATGTGGACAGAAACCCCCCTTCAGTACTGCTGGTGTCACTGCCACAACTGGAGTGCGAGGGTGCACATCCCCATAGACTCTCAGATGTTGGTGGTGCTGAGCTACATCCGTGTGGCCTATGCCCATCTCCCACCACATGCTGTAGCACAAACATGCCATGGTTGAGGATTGCCAAGGTCTCACCCCACCGTCTATTCATGACCTCAGTATTTTGATGTATGGCCTCAACAAGGTCATGTATATCGCCATGTAAATCAGGAAGAGTTCCATCCACCACCCTGAGTATTTGTCTGTTGTGGCATTCACTACATGCCTGTGCATCCATGACAGTCCAAAACATGCATCTGGTGACTTCTGCTGTGGCATTTGCGATAGCGGATTAATGAGCAGTGGTCCTCCTGTGAGCAGCCCTGTTCATCTGCCTGTGTGGGACCTCATCTGCACTCTGGCTATGGCCAGTGTCTACACTCACACCTGCCATAGTCATCACACTAGTCTGTTCAATGTCACCACCTGCCAACTGTCCATCATCTGTGAACACTTGTGATGGGGTATGTGTGGCTATTATCACTGTGTGCAGAGATAGTGTAGACAAGAGTGGGATACCAACCAATGGCACAGATTCAGCCCCTGACAACCCCACCTGTACCTCACTATTCATATCACCATTGTCAGAGTCTGCAGAGATAACGACATCAGTTTCCAAGGAGGAGGGAACCCAAACCCCATCGCCACCTCTGAGGGGAAGACAGCATATGTACATTAATACCTGCATTCTGAGGTTGGCTGGTGCACACATACACACACACACACACACACACACACACACACACACACACACACACACACACACATTTACAGGTGAGGTGGCACAAATCTGTTACACAAACCACACAGTACCCAAATGGTGACATGCATGACACATGACCCTTAACATCATGCATTGCAGTCAGTTTTACTACATGTAACTAACAATATAGAGCTCTGGGATATACGATTAGTGTTAGTAAGTGATGGCCCTTCCCCAGCACAAACTGCACCCATGTACACATCATTGCTGTTCACCTGTATAGCACAGTGGCAAGTACTATAGAACATACCTCACAACTGTACAGGTCCTTGCAGGATATATAGATGTCTGGTTCATATGTTTGCTCTGTTTCTCACAACCCCTATTTTGATGATACATAACTGGAATTATCTGAGGAGTGACATCACTGACTAATGACATACATTTGAGTGTCAGACCTCCAAACCAGCAGTAAATGTATGGTCACACAATTCCTGTTACATCACCAACCTTCTAAGCTTACAGTGGATATGATAAGTGTACACAACCCTGTTAACATGCCATGCTCTTGTAATATATGAGATGACACCACAATAATGCTTTCAAATATATTACCCACCTTTTATGTGACATATGACCTGTGCAAACAGATGTGTTACATGTAAAATATAATGACTGCAATATGTACAATATGGTATTTGCATAAGTGTGCACACCCTTAAAATGATAATTTGTTGAAGCACCTTGTAAGTGATTTACAGCATTCAGTCTTCTTATGAAGGTGTTTATCAGCATGGCACATCTTGACTTGGCATTATTTGGCCACCCTTTCATGCAAAGGTCACCCAACTCTGTCAGATTGCAATGGTGGCTCATGTGCACAGCCCTAGTCAGGTCACACTAGGGTATGTCTATCTGATGTAGGGCTAGGCTCTGGCTGGGCCAATCCATTACCATAATTGTGTTCAGGTTGAGCCTTTCTTAGGTAGATTTGGGTGTATGCTTTGGGTCTTTGTCATGTTGAATGCTGGCACCCCTCCACATCCTCAGCATCCTTGCAGACGCCTGATGGATTTTGGCCAGACGTGGGTGTTATTTGGAACTGTTCTGAATTAACACCACTGTGACTACAGACCCAGGTCTGGCTTTGGAACAGCATCCCCACAGCAGGCCACTTCCACCAGCGTGATCCACAATGGGGATGTTGGTGTTCAAGTTAAGAGGAGTGTTGCTTGTGCACCACATATACCTTTTTGTATTGTGGCTGTGAGGTCAATCCATAGTCTCATTGCACCATAACACATTTTCACACATGCCTTTGGGAGACTTGATGTGCTGTATTGCAAATTATATCCACCCCTGGATGTTTTTTGGTGTGGGGAAAGGCTTTCACCTTCTGACCATACCCCATAGGCCAGATGTACGCAGAACATGGGAGAGTGTTCTCACGTGTAGTACACAACACCAGTACTTGCAAGAGATTCCTGCAACTCTCTCAGTGTTGTTGTATGTCTAGTGGCAGCCTCCCTGACCAGGTTTTGACATGTCTTGTCCTCATTTTTGGAGGGATGTCAGGCTCTTTTCAACAGCATTGTTGTTCCATATTCATTCCACTTTTTGACAACTTTCTCCACTGCGTTCCATGATGTATGCAGTGCTGTGGTAATGTTGTTGCACCCTACTCTTGATGGATACCTTTCAAATATGAGATCGATCCCTTTGCTGATTTGTAAGCTGTCTGCAAGCCATGGCTGTTGCTGTTGCAGGCAACTGAGCAAATGTCATGAATATCCTACTTGGGCAGCAGACTGTTATTTGGTGTTACTCAAAGTGCCTTTACTTAATGGCAGGTGTGTACCCAAGCAGACTGAATGCTGTCAGTAAATCAGAAGCTAATGCAATAAAATATTATTTGAAGGGTGTGCTCACATATGGATCCAGCTTATTGTACAGTTTGTATACTCCATATTTGTTGGCCAACAGATTGATTGGTTTTACAACTGAATTGTACATGTCATAGGTCACATTACAGGTTGGAAAAGGTGTGAATTGACATATTGTGGTCTCAATTTGTATATATATATATATATATATATATATATATCACAATCACCTGGCATCTTAACAGAGGTGTGTATACTGCTTATATGCACTGTATGAGAGTAGTGTTTCACACATGTCCCTACCTTAGGCCATTTGTCCCCCCATTTTGTTGGTCTCTGTCCAGAAGTCTTGTACTGACAGGTTGTGAGGTATGCTACAGGGATGATACATTCTCTTCAGACAGGCCCCTGTGGTGTCCACTGTGATGCAATGCAGTTAACCCCACCACAAGTGAACATGCACATAAAACAGGGATCCCTATTTAATTTTGAAATACTGAAATCCCAAATTTCAGTATTTTTAAATTAAAATACAGAAGTCTTGAAATACCAGTAAACCAGAAGTACGAAATTCAAAATCCTGATGTACGGAGATTTTGAATTAGCACTTCTGGTGTTGTGGTGTGTGAATGGTAAGATGTGAGTTTGGGTAAGTATGTATGTGTATGTCTGTTGGTTAGAGGCTTTAGTGTCTGTCATTGTGTGTTTTTACTGTGATGTGTGTGTGTGAGGGTGTGTATAATGTGTGGGAGTGAGTTGCTTGTGTGTGTCTGATTGTGTGATCTCGGAGTTAGTATATATATATATATATATATATATATATATATATATATATATATATATAAGTAGGGGGTGTGGAAGGTAATCTGTAGTGTAGGATGTTATATTTGAGCTGGGGGGAGTTGTGTGCATGTGTTTGTGTGTGCTGTATCTGTAGTGTAGCGTAGTGAATTTCACAGTTTTAGAGTTTCATTGTTTGGCGTCTTTGGCTATGTAATTTTGAAATACTGAAATTCGGGATATGAGTATTTTGAAATTACATAGTGAATCCCATAAAACAATATGGCTATGAGTGACAGTTTTGTGCATGGTACATCGCATGGCCTTCACATGCCTGGGGTATTGGCAAATCACAACAGAACAATTCCATACTCACCAGCTTCAGGCTGCCGGTCCCACATGGAGACCTGAGGGACCTAGGTAGATGTGGGAGAGAAGTATTGTCAGCAGACTCACATGTGGCATTGGTACAGAATGGATGCAGCATGTCTGCACATTTACAGTACAACCCCCAATACTACACAATTTTATGTCCTTCACCATAGATGTGCACTTCTGTGCATTAGAAAAACCAATCCACAACTGCAATCTGACCTGACACATGCACATAGATACTCTACAAATACAAGTATGTCTGTTACACTAGTCTAGTAATCTCCACTGGGGCCTTACCTGCACACTCCTCGTCCATTGTCTGGGTGCCACTCACCTCCAGCATGTGGGGGGTCTGTACCCTGATGTTGCACTGGAATGGGTGGCCCAAGGATGCCAAGGAGCTCCTTGGTGGGTGTCAGTGGGGGCTGCATGGCTAGGGCCCCACCTGTGGCTGTGCGGTCCCTGGCCACTGCAGCAACCCTTTGCTGGGCATGGCATATGAGGTCAGTTGCACGATACCAGACCTGCTCATATGTACATGTGTGCAGGCTGACATCATTTACCCTGTGGACTAGGTCATCCCACGGGCTGGTCCTCTCTCACAAATGTTGCTGGCTCTGGCCAAACATTATGGCATGGTTCTGTAGTATGGCTTTTATGATTATATTTGTCTCAGCTGCTGAGAAAGTAGACCTTTGCTGATACGACATTGCACCTGGAAGACATAAAAAGGGAAACACATCACAGGACCTCATACATTTGGCAACATTATGTACAGAACCTGCACAGCTACATTGAATACCAGTAGGCACCACTCACAACCACAACATACCCCTGTAATCTATCAGCACTGTATCCGCTTGCATTGCACTGCTGGTCCTGACGTGTCATATTCCCAACAATGAAGGCTAATTAATTTCATAATCCTCTACTCCTCATTCATGTCTGTGTAGAGGGATGACATTGGCCATCTTCAATGTGGATTGGGTGTGGATGGTGCCAAGGCCTGGCATAACTACAGTGTGTGATGGAGCTGGGAGCACATGCCTGAGTTCATGTAGGATGCGGACAGGGATGTTATCAGGTCCCATGGATACTTACATTTGTTGCCTTTCAGTAGGCAATATGTACCTGCTCACTGGTGATGAGGAGAGGGGTGTGGGTGCTGTGCATATCCACTTATAGTGATGCTGAGCCAGGGGGTGATGTTTGCCTGAAACCTATCTGCAGCAGGTTGGATGTAGCTATGTTGTGTGTGTATGCAATCTGATTGACCACCAGTACAGGGTGGGTTGGTTTGTTGCCTCTGAGATTGCAGACATATGTGAAGATGGCTTTGTGATTGGCCTTGGTGAATGTTTCCAATTTGTACTCATAGTTAGCCTTACAGTACTCCACCTGTGACCTTATATGCTTGATCAAACAAAGGCTGACGATGCCAAGTTGGTGCCAGCTCCTAATTTGCCCTGTACAGTCAATATAGGGACCAAGTCTGTGGTTTGTGTATTGCTGCTGTCAGGCAAAGGGGATTACTCTACTTTGGTCAGGCAGGTTTTACGAGTAAGGTATTGCTGAGTCCATACAGCTATGCTGATGCTCATATAGCTGTTTGTAGAAGGCATGGAAACACAGTCATAACACAGCTGGATACCTCTCCAATTTCAAACAGATATTCATGCTTATGCTAGTACCCATGGTTGTGTCAGGGCAATGCAATAACCAGTAGCTGTAGAAATGTCACTCTGTTGGATGCACTAACTAAGATTACACATGCATACAACATGTACAACTTATTTAATTGACATTTTGCATCCCATGTCTGTTGTTATGAGGTGGCCAGATACACCTACTCATACTGACATGTGCACAGGTAATACCTGATATACATTTCTGTTCTATATCAGTATGGCACACTGTATTCACACTCTTGCTGCCCAGTCATCCTTCTCAACCCGTTAGAGCAGGACATCTGTAGGATGCCACACATACATGTGGGGCAATGGGACATAATTAGTGACACTGTCTTAATATTGCTGTAACACAAGTGAGTCATTCAATAGCACAGTAGCCTTTCAATTGACTGACATACCCTGGAGAATGTCCAACACTCATATTGCAGAAATAGAGGAAAAAGGCTAGGAGTGTGGTAGTGAGGGCAAGAACTTTTAATGTTGGCACTAAGACTGGTATAGGGACAGAGCTAGCTGATATGATGGCCATAGGAAGGTGACTATATTGTGTGTGCAAGAGACCAGATGGAAGGGGAGTATGGCTAGGTGTATTGCAGCCAGGTCACAATTGTGCTATCAGAGTGTGGATGGGAGGGGAAAGGGGGTAGGGGTTATCCTCTCAGATCAGTATGACAAGGGTGTTTTTGGAGGATGACATGAGTGTCTGATAGACTGATGTTTATGAATCTGAAAAGGAATGGTGTAATGATGAATGTTTTTAGAGCATATGCTACACAAGTTGCTTGTGCGGTGGATGAGAAAGAGAAATGTGAAGTCAGTTGGATGACATGGTGATGACTGTAGCTGAGGTTGAGAGAGTGGTGATTGCAGCAGATTTCAATGGCCATGTTGGTGAAGGGAGCAGAAGGGATGAGGAAGGGATGGGTATGTATGGTGTTAAGCAAAGGAATGCAGATGGTGAGATGGTAGTGAATTTTGCAAAAAGGATGGTCATGGCTGTGGTGAATACATACTATAACAAGAGGGAGAAGCATAGGGTGACATACAAGAGTGGAGGAAGATGCACACAGTTGGAATATAGCCAATGTAGGAGGGCCAGTTTGAAAAAGATTGTAGACTGTAAAGTGGTGACAGGGGAAATTGTAGTTAGGCAGCAGAGACTGTTGGTCTGTAAGATGATGGTGATGATCAAGAAGAGGAGGAGTGTGAGGGCAGTACCATGGATCAGATGGTGGGAACTGGAAAAGGGTGATTGTGAGGTGGAGTTCACGGAAGAGGTAAAACAGATAGTGGGTGACAGTGATGATTTACCAAATATCTGGCTAAGTACAGAAGAGCTAGTAAGGGAGACAGCTAGAAAGGTGCTTGGTGTGATATGTGGATGGAGGAAGGAGTACAAGGACACCTGGTGGTGGACTAAGGAAGTACAAAACAGTATACAGAGAAAGAGGTTGGGGATGAAGGAGTGGGATTGTCAGAGAGCTGAGGAAAGTAGACAGGAGTATAATATTAGGTGCATGGCAAAGAGAGAGGTGGCAAAGTTTAAGGATGAGGCATATGATGACTTGTATGACAGGTTGGACACTAAGGAGGGATGACAGGACTTGTAGCAGTTGCCTAGACAGAGGGACTGAGCTAGGAAAGATGTGCAGCAGATAAGGGTGATAAAGGACAATGAGGGAAACATACTCACAAATGAGGAGAGTGTGTTGAGCAGATGGACAGAGTACTTTGAGAGGCTGATGAATGAAGAGAATGAGAGTGAGAGGGTTGAATGATGTGGGTATGGTGAATCAGGAAGTGCAATAACTTACCAAGGAGGAAGTAAGGATACCTATGAAGAGGATGAATACTGGAAAGCCTGTCAGTCCATATGACATACCTGGTAGCGTGGAGATGTTTAGGGGAAATGGCAGTGGCGTTTTTCACCAGCTTGTTTAATGATATCTTGGAAAGTGAGAGGTTACATGTGGAGTGGAGAGAAAGTGCTGTGTACCATTTTAAGAATAAAGTTGATGTGCAGAGCTGTAGTAACTACAGACAGATAACATTAAGGATCTAGGACTATTGCACAAAATCACGTTTCCATGAAATGTAAATGACCGAACACACTTTAGCGAAAGTGCTTTTCACTAAAGTGTGCAAAAAAAAATAAAAAACAACAAAATTAAAAAAAAACACAGTACTCATGTTTACACAGGGGGCAAGCCCCCCTGCACCCCTCACCCCCCACTTTTATATTCTCACTCCGAGATTGCACTACAGTGGGGAAAAGGGAATATTCCCTTATCCCCACTGTGCTACAATCTCAGCAACAGCCATTTCCCTATGTTTTTATATTTTTTAGCACACTGTCACGAAAGTGCTTTTTTGGTGAAAAGCACTTTCACAAAAGTGTGCTCGGCCATTTCACTTTTGGTGAAACAGTCGTTCGATAAATAGTACTGAGAGTAGGGTACAGATGTAGGAGACCCTGTAGAGGTGGAGATATGCTCTAGAGAGGAGGAGAATATCTGTGAGTGAATGAGAGAGAGGATAGTGGAATGTTGAAGATGCAGAGACTAGAGTTGTCAATGGGGGATGAGTATAAATGATTAGGATCAACATTTCAGAGTAATGACAGCTATGGAGGAGAGGTGAAGAAGAAAGTACAGGCAAGATGGAGAGGGTGGAGAAGAGTGTCAGTTGTGATGAGGGAGGACAGGATTAGCAATGTGTATATGACAGGTTCAGCCCATGTTGGACAGTTTTGAGACAAAGCCAGAGAGGCAAGATTACATCAGTTTAGACATGTGCTGCAGAGGGATGCTGAGTATATTGGGAAAAGGATGGTAAGGATGAAGCTACCAGGTAAGTGAAAAAGAGGAAGGCCTCAGATAAGTTTCCATAATGTGGTGAGAGAGGGCATGCAGGTGGTTGGTATGACAGAGCAGGATGCAGAGGACAGGTAGAAATTGCAACAGATGATCCACTGTGCCAACCCCTAATGGGAGCAGCCAGTAGAAAAAGAAGGATGTGTAATATTAGTCTTCACAGATTTGCCAATGATTTGCCAGACATAACACAACTGTATGAGTAAATGACTACAAATATGAGGCACACATATGGTCTTTGAAGATTGGGGAAAGATGGGGGAAGGCTGCCAGCTTAGTCAAATAGAATTTGATACATAATTCTATCATTTGTATAAATAAATGTAAAATACTGGGATGTGTTTTTAAAATAAAGAAAATACTGTAAAATGTGAACTTCAAAATTGTTGCAACATTGCCATCTGCTGTAAGGAAAATCAAGTCAAGCATTTCAAATGTTCTTTGAAGTTACAATTATCTAAAAAAATGGTGCTGAAGTGACTGGCTGAACACATTCTTTCTATTGTCTTAACTTAAGGAATAATTGTTAAGAGTATACATATGAAATGTCTTTTATTGTTGTAGTTTCCTGATCAGGTCTTAGCTTGCTAAATAATACAGTTTGTTTGCCTGGGAACTACAGACTAAGTGTCAAAATGATGTAATGTGAATACTGGGAAAACCTAAGTGTCAAAATTATGTAATTTGGGAGGGCCTTAGCAGAGCTGTTTGTTAGTGTTTTAAAAACTATTGTTCAGTGAGAGACTGGAATAATTTGTCTTGGACCATCAATCCCAGTACTGCTTATGCTCTTTACGTATGTAAGTAGGATTATAGCACTGTGTTTTTTTTTAAGATTAAAGATTAGAACGTTAGATTGTGTTTTTCTTTGACATCAGACTTATCCTACTGTATTATTTTAAGTTTCTGTGTGACATCTGAACTCTTAGATATCTCTGTGGTGTAGTAGTATTGTCTTGTGTTTTAATTATTTATTATTAAATATTTTAAAAACCTTTACCTGTGGCTGGTTTGTGTAGAGAAGTAAGCTGCAGAGTGCATTGCATATTTATAGAGGCTATCGTAATAGGCCACTCTAATAAGCCTTAGACTGAATAGACACATTACCAATTGGATAATAATATTGCACAGTAATAATTGTACATCCTTTTAAGGGCCTTTGGGTAGCTGATAATTATATTAGCTGGTGGTGGCAGGAATTACTACCATATAGTGTGGGTAAAGGGGCACAGCTGGAGAATCTGTGTCAGCCTTTCCCAGGAGTGTCTGTGAAGTTGTATAAATATTTATCTCAAAGTGTGGGTGTGAATTGGGCCAGTATATGTGGGAGTAGTGTGTGTGACAAACATGTTGAGATGGTTTTGTTCACACAGTCCTTATACTATACTGTTCCTTTGCCTTACTGGTATGTCACTGTGACTGTGGTTGAATTGGTTGTGGGTATGAACGTTCATGCTGCTGTCTGTTTTTCAGTGCTGTGACATCCCTGTAGTGCCTGATATACTTGCCAATACATGTGTAATTCCCCCTAGCAGATTTGGGTTAGTGTTGTATCAGTCTGACTAGCTTGGACAATGCTTGGTGACATGCTTAGCAGCTTAGTGTTGTTTCCCTAATGTGATGTTGTGTCCAGATATTTGTAGGATGTAGTGTTGCCTGGCACCAATAAGTGTTGTGTATTTCTGACACATCAGTGGGCTGATGTGAAGATTTCAGTCACTAACTAGTAGGAAGTAATTTAGTGTTGGACTTGTGCTATTTCAGTCAATACATGTTAGGACAGACATGAGGATGTTACTGCAGCAACTGTGTCAGCTTATCTACGCCAGTATTTCTACAGATATGTCCCTATTTCGATGGCTCTCTCCACCCACATTGTCAGCCCTGGCCCAGATTTTTGGGGTTCTGAGCCTACCTCAGGACTGTGTGGATTGTTGCAATATGTCCAGGTTTATTCCTCATATTTCTGGTCTGTTCCACAGATGCATTATTTTCATATCCCTGGTAAAACACTGTGAGGATCTGGGGATTCCTGACAGTAAATGATGACATACATTTCAGTTTCAGAACTCACATCCTTCAGAACATGTATGCTGAAACAAACCCTGTCACTCTGGCAACATTCTACATCAATAGGAGCAATATTTGAAATATGTCCCTAGTTTTGTCACATTGTCCACCCATTTGGACAGCCTTGGGCCAGATTTCTTGCAGTAAGGGGTTGGTAGGTATGGTCCACTACATGTTCTGAGTTTATATATATATATATATATATATATATATATATATATATATATATATATATATATGGGCCCATGTCAGATGGCCGAAGACCCAGATCACCGATGAATTGCTGAGACGACATCACCAACAACATGCATCCCCGACAATGGTGAATAGTGCAGAATGGGAGTTATTCCCATTCCCTCACTGTAGTACAATCTAGGAGTTGGTATATTTAAGTAGGGGGGTGTGGAGGGCACAGCCTCCCACAAGGGGGGGTGCACATTTTAATGTGTTTTTTGAATGTATTACGGGAACGGGAATGTATTCCATTCCGTAATACATTGACTTACCATTGTCGGGGATGCATGTTGTCGGTGATGTCATCTCGGCGATGTGGTCGTCGGTGATGTGGGTTTTCGTCCATCTGACATGGATCTGTGTACATTTGGAAATATATATATATATATATATATATATATATATATATATATATATATATTTTTTTTTCTTATCTATATATGTATAGTTTCTTTTTATATATTGATATATATATATTTATATATATATATATATATATATATATATATATATAGTGTATATTTTATATGTATATCACTATTTATATTATGTATATATTTGTCCATATATATGCATCTCCATACATATATACATATGTATATACCTACAGCTCCAATGGTGTAGTGGTACATTCCTCTGACTATGGTATACAGACCCCTGGGTTCTAGACATGGCAGCGCTAATAATTCTGTTGCTCTTACACCCACACTAATTCTTTAAAAGGTAAGAAAAAGGGATGATAGGAAAGTAGTGTAGAAGGGGCATGCAAAGGGAAGAACAATATTGAAATTAGCTACGGATGTGCAGGACAGGTGTACAGAAGGTCCATAGCTGTCTATTTCTTATACAGCAACAGCTGTGCATTTGTACAGACTTTGAAGGTGAATTTGGACACTCAAACCCCAGAGAGAGGGGTAAGGACAACAGAAATGTGTTGTTAAACCTGTTAAGCATAGATGAGCATTGCTAACCATTGCCCACAGTCCATTTTCATAATATACCACACTAATGACTTCATTTAGTAAGTGTATATGATTTCCCTTACATGGCATGGCTGTATGTGCTTTCATTACAGTAACAAGGGGTGTAACTATACTGTATGGGGCACATGTATACATGGGTGTTTTCACATGTTATATGTACTCACACATCAATTTTACACCAGCTACACTACCCTGGATGACAAAAATAACTTACCACATATTTTAATGTGAACATAGCACTTTTAACACTGCTTTCCCATGTACATTTTGATTGCTTGTTGCATTACTCGAACCATGTACACCTGCATGCAAAGCTTGGACTCTGACCACTACACTATTTTGGTTTGGGGATTTGAGCTGTATATTTTTATTTATCGTCTATTGGATATTAATATTATATTACTATATTAAATGGAGAGTATTGTGGTTTTTGGCAATGTCATTGAGGACTGCTGTCATGACATTATGGCATACATTTCAGTGTCAGATTACGAGGGGAGGAGGGCAGGTGCTGTACATGCACATGTGTACCTATAGGGGGACAGGGGGTGATGTTTACACTTCATCTGTCTGCAGCCGGTTGCCTATATCCATGGCATATGTGTATGTAGTATTATTGACCACCACTACAGAGCAGATATGTGTGTTGTCTCAAAAACAGCCTTAGGATACATCATCTGTGACCTTATTTGCTTGTTCAGAACAAGGTGACATGGCTTTCAATGAGGCACATTTTCCTTCTTGGCCCATCCTGCTATTATTTCCACCTATGATGGTAGTTGTGTATTGCTGCTGTCTACCACAGGTGTTCAGCCTACCTCAAGGGGGTTGATGTTGTCCTATCAGGTATTGCTGAGGCCACAAAGCTATGTAGGTGCCCACATAATGTTGTGGTGTGAGCCTGGACACTGCTGCTAGTTCCAACATATGTGACGCCCTTCATGTGGGCCTTGCTCATTTTCCTTGCCTGTGCAGGGAACATTATGGAGGTGTGGGGGCTACAGCTTCACAGGCAGTAGGTGGAAATACCTCACAAGACAGGACATGTGGAGACAAACCAACAACATGGGGGACAAAGCTCCAGAATTTGGTACAGATTGTATGTCATTAGTGCTGTTATACACATGTAGGGTTGCTAGATTGACAGGGTTAGTCTGGACATGCATTTACTGGGTGAATTGACATCTGACAGTGATATGCCTCTGACATACCTCTCAACTGGTATGTTGTCCACAGACTGGCCAGATGTTTACTTGTTATGCTTGGTCTGTTCCTCAAACAATGCCTGCTCTTGTGGGTTTGGTAGGATAATGTGAGGACTGTAGTCAGTTACTGTTGACATCCATTGGTGTTCCAGACATCATATCCTTCAGGGATGTTATGTTACAACAACACGTGTAACACCAGCTACTGTTTCAGTTTGTAAAACCATTATGTGTAATATGTCCCTCTTTCCAGCCCCCTGTCCCACAAGTACATCATGTGTTGTCCAGATGCCCTGCACTACAAGTTGCAGAGGTATGGTATATCATTAATTACCAAATGCACGCCAGTTATCATGACAATGACCTGGCAGACTTCTGGCCATGGTATGCACTGGGGGCCAGGATTATGATTCCACACCCTGGTAAATCTGTGGACATTTGTACATATGACAGTTATGTCTGTCTGGTCATTGTGAACAGACTGTCAAGATTGTGTAGCAGTGTTGTGTGTAGATGCTTGTTGGGCTTGGTAGGGAGAGTAGAAGATGTGAGTGCCATACAGCCTTTACCTATCTGACTCTGCATGCTGCTACAGCTGCTGGCACTCTATCATAGCTTCCTAGGTAGGTACTAGGCTATGGGCCCAAGGGCCTAAGTAAGCATAGCCAACAAGGTTCCCTGGCTTACGCCACCAAAGAAAGTTATTTTCCTGTGCCCCTGTTGAGCAGAGCCACATAAGTGATCCCAGGGGTGTATTTCTTATTTCCCATCCACTCATCAAGATTTTTCTTGAAGACTGCTAATAAGGAACCTTGCTTGACATAGATGGGTAGCTTGATCCAGAGCATGGGAAGTCTCTAGGACAGGAATATATCCCTCCAGCATGCCCTGTTTATTGTGGTGATAAGGTTTAGGTTCCTAGAGCATGTAGCTTGGAGGGACTGGGATTTCTTTAGGTGTAGCATGTCCAACAGATCTGGGTTTGACATAGCTTTATATGTGAGGCAGAGATCACCTCAGAGTAGGTGATATGCTACAGAGTAAAGCTGGAGTTTTTTGAGACGGTCAGTGTAGGGCATCTGTTTGAAGCTAGTAATCCTCTTTGTGAGGTACTTCTGTGGCCTTTCCAGCTGCTGCAGATGTCTTGTGAGGTACATTCCAAAAGGGATGTTGTACTCTATAATGGGTCTAATGAGTGTTGAGTACAGAGAAACAATGACCTCTTTTTTCCTGGATGAGAACCCTTTTGTGATGAGGTGCTCCATGTAGAAGGATTTCCTGACTACTGTGGCAATGTGATTATCAAAGGAGAGACTAGTGTCCACCTGGGTCCCAATGTCTCTTATAACACATTCGGTCTTAAGTAGACTGCCACTTATGTGGTAGTTCATGGACAGTGAGTTTTTACCAAAGGGGATGACAATGCACATTTTGGCATTGAGTTTGAGGTCATGGCCCTGACACTAGGCATCTGTCTCAATGAGGCCCTTCTGTAGGATGTCCACATAATTTGGGGACTCAACTATGGCTCTTAGTTTGCAGTCATCTGTGAACTTCATTAGCCAAAGGCCTTCTGTGTTAGCCTGTACTTCAGAGAAGTAGATACAAAACAGGAGAGGTCCCAGGACTGAACCCTGTCGTACTCCACTTGTCACTGGTTTGAAGTCAGATTTGGAGTCTGCAACTTTTACAGTTTGGGTTCTGTCAGTGAGCCAGTTGGCAACACATCTTGTGACGTAGGGATTTACACATAGTTTAGTGAGTTTAGCTATAATTTCAGAATGGGGGATGGTGTCGAAAGCCTTGGCAAGGTCAAGATAGGCTGTGTGAACCACCTTACCCTCATCTACGGCTTTGGTGACTGCCTCAAAGAAGTCGATCAGGTTCAGGAGTCATGATCTGCCTTTCACAAACCCAAACTGGGTGGGGTCCAGAGTTTGGAAGTTACCAATGTCTTTGTTTATGAGTTCTATGATGATACGTTACATGGCCTTACAGACCAGGCTCGTCAGGCTAATAAGGTGATAGTTCCCAGGATCAGTGGTGGCTCCCCTTTGTGGAGTGGGATAACTGTTGCTGTGCACCATTCAGTGGGCACAAAGCCTGACATGAAACTATGATTGAACATGGTGCTTAGGTGAGGAGACAGTTTGTTCTGAAGTTAATATAAATCGCAGCCTGGGATGTTGTCCAGTCCCATGGATGCTGTGTTTTTGGCTATAGACAATGCAGCTTTTACTTGCGTAGTTGTGATTACAGGGATTCTGCATTCTTCCTGTATAGATATGGGCCCTTTAGAGGGTGTGAGGGGGTTAAAGTTAGCACTGAACCTATCTCCCAGGATGTTGGCAATATCAGTTGGTTCTGTAATTTTCATGCCGTTGTGCTATAACTCAGAGCAGATCTGGGTGTTGCCATTGAGATTCTTGACATAGCTATAGAATGCTTCGTGGCTGTCCGAAGAATCAGTGGTGATTTTGTTTTTGTAGCTAGCTTTGGAGGATCTTATATGGGATCTCAGCTTCTTACTGAGGCTGACCAGGGAGCTCCTCCACTCATGGGATTTTACGCTCTTTTGCAACAGTTTCTTCCTTCTGTTGCATTGTTTGTTTATGGCAGGGGACCACCAGATTGGCTTCGTTTTTTTGGAGGATAGCATCTTGGTTCTGTTTGGGATAGCACGATCCATGCACTCATGTAAGTGCTTATAGAGTGCATTTGTGTAGGATTCAGCAGTAGTAACTGTATTGTCCATCTGCAGGAACATCATGAAGTTTGCTACTTCTGTTTTAAGAAGCATGAAGTTGGCTTTGGAGAAATTTTTTGCTGGGGTTTCCTTAAAGGGAGTGGGGGCGGGATGTGGATATCTAGGTTGATTAGCTTATGGTCAGATCTGACCAACGAGGGTTGACTTCAGGTGTGGAACACTGGTCACTCATGTTGGTAATGACTAGGTATAGGATATTGTTGACCTTGGTGGGGGTGTGGATAAGTTGATCCAGGGCAATGGAATTTATGAATTCCCGAAAGCATTGAGCAAAGGAGTTGTTACATGAGTAGTTTTCCCAGTTAATGGTGGGGTAGTTTAAATCACCCATTATTAGGGTATTTGGTTGAACCCTAATATTTTCCAGTATATCAAGAAAAGAGGAGTGCGAATCCTGTGGCATGGTGGGGGATCTGTAGCAAGCTACAATTTGGATTGCAATTTTTCCCAGAGTTAGTTGCACTTGGATAACCTTGGACGCATTATGCTGAGCAACTAGCCTGGAGGTGTGGATATCCTTAATGAATATGGACACACCTCCACCTTTGGTGTTCCGGTCCAGGTTAGGTGGTTGAAAAGTGTGGCATGAGTTATAGCCTGGTAATGCAGGGGTGCTCTCTGGAGCCTTGAACAAGGTCTAAGTCACTGCACAGATATCGATGTTCTTCATTTTAAGGAGTGCCTCGAGGGAGTGCATTTTGAGATTTCAACTACTAGCATTGAGTAGCATTACCCACAGTTTTTGCTTGCCTGTTCCTGTTATGGTGGTAAATTTGTCATTTAAACCTTGCCTAAAAAAGGCACTATAGGGGCAGCAAGAGCCTTAGCCAAAATCCAGAATCCCAGGGATGACAGGTGCAGGCCATCTCTGGCAAAACATTGTGGTCTGTCAACCATGTCATCCTAGGCAGACAGATATTGGATTCCCTTAAAATGACACCAGAAGCTTAGCCAATTTTTGAAGTCAATCATTTTGTCCTTGTACTGTGGTATCATTCTGGACAATGGCAGGATGCTACTCAGGGCTAGGGTCATAACTGCCTGGGCTACAAGATCAGAGAGCTCTTCCATGTCTCTTTTCATGTAGTCCATGGAGGTATGTCTCAGGTCATTCACAACAACATGTACAATGATGGAGTAATATTTGTACTTGTTGTGGAGTGACCTGAGTGTGTGGGTTATGTGGTGGATCCTGGCACCTGACAGGCAGCTGGCAGTAACCTTCTCCTTGTTTAGCCTCGTGAGTTGGACATCAGTGTGCCTGACTATAGAATCAACTATGACTAGTGTGTTGGGTATGTTTTCCTTATGGGCTGTGGTTGAGAGGCACACTGAGTCTGTGGGCTATGTGTCATTTGTGTTGTGTTGGGGGGTGGAGGTTGCTTGTGTTTCTGCTTTGAAGTTCTCTGTTGCTTGAGCAGATTATTATTGAGAGCCTCCACAAATGTTTTTGTGTTTCTATGTGTGGATTTTGGTGGTGTAGGTTTAGTGGGACTATGTAATGAATGTGGTGTGGTGCAAGTGTTTAGCTTCTCCTCTTGACTGTCAAGTTCAGTCTTGGTTGGAGAGAACTTTAATTCCAGTTTGGCTAGATAAGTGCATTTCTCACAGGTTGTAGTATTGGGTGGGAGGAGGAGAGGGTTGTCTGTGTACATGAAGCAATTGCTACATTGCCCCAAGATGCCCAGATTCATCAGATAGACAAGATAGAACACTGGGAGCTTACCCTTGTACATGCCTGAATAAAAAAATATTTTCCTTTAGACAAGTGAGGAAAGTGAGTACAAAAGCTGTTTTTCTCTAAGCAAGTAAGGAAAGTAAGTACAAAAACTGTTTTCCTCTGGGTAATGAGGAAGGCTGAGTGTTGTAGTAATTTGTAGCTTATTTAGTGCTTACAACAAGTTCTGAACAAGTGCTGAGCACAAATAAGCAAATTCAAGTGCTAAAACTAAGAATCTGTATCTAAACTACACTAGTTACAGGAAGAAACAAGTGGAAATGTGAGTTTTTAAATCAGAAAGTTGAAAGAGATGGAAAAATTGTCCAAACGCCCAATAACTACAATTTCTGGGCCAGAAACCACTCCTTATGTGGTAGATAGATTACCTAGTGCTTACCACTCCCACTGATAAGCTAGCAGGCTTCCCTCCAACACAGAAAGGCTTGGGGGCCTCAGGAGCTTACAAACAGTTCTGGATACAGTAAATCTGTATCTGGACTAGACTAGTTACAGAAAAGGGGGGAAAGAAGTGCAAATGCGGGCTTTTAAATCAGAAATTTGAGAGAGATGAAAAAACTGCCCAAACGCTAATAACTACAATTTCTGGGCCAGAACCACTCCTTATGTGGTAGATAGGTTACCTAGTGCTTACCACTCTGACTGATAAGCTAGAAGGCTTCCCTCCAACACAGAAAGGCTTGCAGGGGGGCTCAAGAGCTTACAAACAGTCCTGTATATAGCAAATCTGTATCTGAACTAGACTAGTCACAGGAAGGGGGGGGAGGTGAAACAAGTGCAAATGCGGACTTTTAAGCAGGCTACCCTCCAACATAGACAGGCTTGGGGGGCTCAGAAGCTTACAAACAGTCCTAGATATAGCAAATCTGTATCTGGACTAGTCTAGTTACAGGAAAGGCAGGAAACAAGCTGATTTTTTTCTTATAGTTAAGCAGAACACAGGGAGATTCTAGAAAAGTCTTTTTTGTAAAGAAAAGGGAGAGAGGAGAAGCAGAAGATAATTCAAGGTTAGGAAACTAAGAGGTTTGGCCTTCTCAAATGTTCTCTGTATTAGGTAGAATGAGCTAATGACACTAGACTGGGAGGAGTGCCCAAGATCAAATTTGCAGTAGGGGTGGGCAACTGTAAAGCCACAAACCATAACAGCAAGGCACCAACAGGGAGGGAGGGTGGGGAACAATACTAAAGCTACTAGCCTACACTCTTTTAGACAGTAAACACTACAGAAATGTTTATCACAGCAGAAGAACAACAGTGAGCCACAAAATGAAAGTTTTAAACAGATAAGGGAGCAAGGAGACTCTACAGAATGCTTTGAACTGCAAACCAATCAGTTATATGATACACTCCTTGGCAGGCAATCAGAACAAAAAAATAGGTGCTTAACAAGTAGGAAATATTTCCCTTAATACATTTCACACAGTGAAACTAGCTAGAAAGCTTTATAAACAGTGTGACAGTAAAAACCTATTTATCAGGATCTGTAAGGCAGACAATTTTAGTTTAATCATGCAGATTAGTTAATAGCAATAAATTACAGTAAACACTATGCAGCAGGCAATAGAAAGTGCTATATATAAATTGCTAGAAGCAATAACTAGGAATAATAAGCAAAAAAGGATACTTATCGTTATATATCTCAGATCAGAGTTGTCGTCAATGCCCCTCCTCCACTTGGCTCAGTGTGTATATTCAGAAATCCTCTCAAAGTTAGGCCTTAAATACCAGAAGATACAACCTTAAACAACTTTTTTTTTTAAATCTCAAAAGAACCAATGAATGCCTACTCCAAGCCCTAGACCATCCAACCTCCACCAGCCAGCAGACAATCAACACAATCCTGCCATGAAGGTAAAGAAAAGCTTCTGCTAATTCAAGATGGCCTGGTCATGTGCTCAGAAAAACCACTGCAAAAACATACATGCCCAGAGACAGCAAATCTGAACTGGGACAATACTAAAGCTACTAGCCTACACTCTTTTAGACAGTAAATACTATAGAAATGTTTATCACAGCAGAAGAACAGCAGTGAGCCAGAAAATGAACATTTTAAACAGATAAAGGAGCAAGGAGACTCTACAGAATGCTTTTAACCACAAATAAATCAGTTATATGATACACTCCTTGGCAGGAAACCAGAATAAACAAATAGGTGCTTAACAAGTAGGGAATATTTCCCCTTAATACCTTTCACACAGTAAAACTAGCTAAACAGCTTTACAAACAGTGTGACAGTAAAAACCTATTTATCAGGCCCTGTACGGCAGACAATTTTAGTTTAACCATGCAGATTAGTTAATAGCAACAAAATACAGTAAGAAGTATGCAGCAGGCAATAAAAAGTGCAATATATAAATTGCCAGAAGCAATAATTAGTAATAATAAGCAAAAAAAAAGGATACTTATTATTATGTATCTCATATCAGAGTTGTAGTCAATGCCCCTCCTCCATTTGGCTCAGTGTGTATAGACAGAAATCCTCTCAAAGTTAGGCCTTAAATACCAGAAGATACAACCTTAAACAACTTTTTTAAAAAATGCTCAAAAGAACCAATGAGTGCCTACTCCAAGCCCTAAACCATCCAACCTTCACCAGCCAGAAGCCAATCAACAAAATCCTGCAACAAAGGTAAAGAAAGGCTTCTGCTAATTCAAGATGGCCTAGTCATGTGCTCAGAACAACCACTGCAAAAACAAACAGGCCCAGAGACAGCAAATCTGAACTGGGACAATACTAAAGCTACTAGCCTACACTCTTTTAGACAGTAAACACTACAGAAATGTTTATCACAGCAGAAGAACAGCAGTAAGCCACAAAATGAAAGTTTTAAACAGATAAAAAACAAATCAGTTATATGATACACTCCTTAGCAGGAAATCAGAACAAACAAATAGGTGCTTAACAAGTAGGGAAAATTTCCCCTTAATACCTTTCACACAGTGAAACTAGCTAAAAAGCTTTATAAACAGTGTGACAGTAAAAAACTATTTATCAGGCCCTGTAAGGCAGACAGTTTTAGTTTAACTGTGCAGATTAGTTAATAGCAATAAAATACAGTAAAAAGTATGCAGCAAGCAATAAAAAGTGCTATATATAAATTGCTAGAAGCAATAACTAGTAATAATAGGCAAAAAAAAACAGGATAATTATTGTTATATATCTCAGATCAGAGTTCATAGGCTCATAGGTTCATACTAGGCTATCTGCCCTAGGCCATTTACAAGCCTAGCCAGAGTGTGTTTGGCTTTTGCAACCCATTTTAAAATGAATTTTGCTATGCCCTTTTTCGAGGTTAGTATACTGTGCATCTGTCTAACAGTGACACAGAAGTGATACCCGGAGTAAATCTACGATCTCCCATCCACTCATCAAGATTCCTCTTAAAGAGAGTCAATGAGGGACTCTTCCTAACCTGGACTGGGATTTTATTCCAGAGTGAAGGGAGCCTCTGGGTTATGAATCTGTCCCTCCAGCATGTCCTATTTATTTCAGTGCTGAGGTTCAAGTCTCTCGAGCGCGTAGCTCGATGGGATTTGGATTTTCTGAGGTGCAGCATGTCCATTAATTCGGGGTTGGACATGGCTTTATACGTCAGACACAGATCGCCTCTTAGCAGGCGGTATGCCACTGAGTAGAGCTGGAATTTCTTTAACTGGGCAGCATATGGCATCTGTTTGAGCCCTTTGATCCTCTTGGTGAGGTACTTTTGGGGTCTTTCCAGTTGCTGCAGGTGTCTGGTAAGGTACATCCCAAAAGGGGCATTGTACTCAATTATGGGCCTGATGAGGGATGAGTAAAGAGGCACGATGACCTCCCCTGATCTAGATGTGAATCCCTTCATGATTAGGTGGGCTATATAAAATGATTTTCTAACCACTTTGGCCATGTGGTTGTCGAATGAGAGATTGCTATCAACTTGGGTCCCCATGTCCCTAATTACTTCTTCCGTACTTAATGGATTACCATCTATGTGGTAATTTGTGGGCACTTTGTTTTTGCCAAAAGGGATGACTATACACTTTTTGGTGTTTAGCTTGAGGCCATGGCTCTGGCACCAGTTGTCTGTTTCTATGAGACCCTTTTGTAGGATGCTTGTGTCAGCTGGAGAGTCAATTATGGCGCCCAGTTTGCAGTCATCTGTGAACTTGGTCAGCCACAGTCCTTCCATGTTGGCCTGTACCTCTGAGAAATATATACTGAACAAGAGAGGTCCCAGGACTGAGCCTTGTGGGACGCCACTTGTAACTGGTTTGGAGTCTGACATGGCTCCAGTAATTCTAACCATGTGGGTTCTGTCCTTGAGACAGTTTGCAACCCATCTAGTGACATAGGGGTTTATGTTTAAGCTGGTGAGCTTATCTATAATGCGCGAGTGGGGTATTGTATCAAAGGCTTTTGCAAGGTCCAGGTAGGCTGTGTGGACCACCTTCCCCTCGTCAATGGCCTTGGTGACTGTTTCAAAGAAATCGACCAGGTATAAAAGGCAGGATCTGCCCTTAACAAAGCCAAACTGGGTAGGATACAGTGTCTGTAGGTCCCCAATATCTTTATTTATGAGGTCCATGATGATCCTTTCCATAGCTTTGCAGACCAAGCTAGTCAGGCTTATGGGGCAGTAGTTTCCAGGATCCATTGAGGCACCACCTTTGTGGAGAGGGACCATTGTTGCTGTATGCCACTCTTTGGGTACATATCCTGTAGTAAGGCTGAGATTGAACAGTAGTTTTATGTTTGGGTTTAGTCCTTTTTGGAGTTCATGTAGGATGCAGCCCGGGACACCGTCTGGTCCCATTGATGCTGTGTTTTTTGCTTTGGAGAGGGCGGCTCTTACCTGAGCATCTGAGATGTCAGGGGGGCAGCACTCTGCTGGGATAGATATTTGCCCTTTTGGTGGGGAAGGGGGGGAGAGGTTTGCGCTGAACCTGTCAGCTAGGATATTGGCAATGTCTGTGGGTTCGGTGTATTTTTTGTCATTTTGGACTAATTCTGAGCATATCTGGGAATTCCCACCCAGGTTTCTAACATAACTAAAGAAAGCCTTGTGATAATCGTTAGTGTCCTGTGCAATTTTTCTCTCGAAGCTGGCCTTAGACGATTTTATGAGTGCTCGTAGTTTTTTGCTAATACTGATCAGAGATGCCTTCCCTTTTTGGGATTTTGCTCTATCATGTAGTAGCTTCCTCCTTCTATTGTATAGATTGTTTATGGCTGGGGTCCACCAGACAGGATGCCTGCCTTTGAAGGATTGGGTCTTGGTTTTGTTTGGGATTGCATGATCCATGCATTCCTGAAGGTGTTCATAGAATGCATTTATAAAGGATTCTGTGGTCTGGGCCATATTTTCCACAGGCCTGGGGGCTTTGAAGGATTCCACCTCGGTTTTGAGGAGTGTGAAATTTGCTTTAGAGAAGTTTTTCACTGTGGTTTTCTGGGCAGAGGCTGGGGTCGGGATGTGAATATCTAGTGAGATTAGTTTATGGTCTGATCTTACCAGTGAGGGATACATTTCTGGTCTGGAGCATAGAGTCCCCATGTTGGTGATGATCAGGTCCAGTATGTTTTCCCCTCTTGTGGGAGAGGTAACAAGCTGTTCCATAGCATTTGAGTTTATAAATTCTAGGAACCTTTGGGCTAGGGTGTTGGAGCTAGAGTAATGCTCCCAGTCTATGTTTGGGTAGTTGAAGTCATCCAATATAATGGTGTTTGGAGAGACCTTCATATTTTCCAGTGTTCTCAGGAAGGCTGAGTGGGGTTCCTGGGTTTGGGAGGGTGGTCTGTAGCAGGCTATAAACTGGAAGGCAGTTTTACTCACTGTTAGTTGCACATGGATAGTCTCTGATGCTTCGTGCTGTGCCACCAACCTGGAGGTGTGGATATCCTTGACAAATATTGATAATCCCCCTCCTTTTGTGGTTCGGTCCAAGTTTTGGGGCTGACAAACATGGTATGAGGTACAACCTGGTAGTGCTGGGGTGCTCTCAGGAGCCTTGAACCAGGTTTCTGTTACTGCACAGATATCTATGTTCTCCATAGTTTCGAGTGCGTGCATCTTAAGGTTTAGACTTCTGGCATTGAGTAGCATTACTCTTAGTTTCTTATCCCTTGTGATACCTATGGTGGTGGGTTTGTCTTTTGAGCCTTGCCTAAAAAAGGCACTATGGGGGTGGCAAGAGCCTTTGCCAATATCCGAAAGCCCAGGGGTGACAGGTGCAAGCCGTCTCTAGCAAAGCATTGTGGCTTGTAGAGCATGTCATTCCAGGCTGACAGGCATTGGATCCCATTTGAATGACACCAATACTTAAGCCAATTGTTGAAATTGATCATCTTGTCTTCATATTGTGGCATCATTCTTGGTGAGGGTAAGATGCTACTCAAGATCAGGGTCATACCAGCCTGGGCTACATGCTCAGAGAGCTCCTCTATGTCTCTTTTCATGTAGTCCAGGGAGGTACGTCTCAGGTCATTCACACCAGCATGGACAATGACTGAGTCATATTTGTACTTGCCTTGGAGTGACCTGAGTGCTTGTGTTATGTTCCGGATCCTAACGCCCAACAGGCAGCTCACCGTGACCTTCTCCTTGTTCAGCCTGGTGAGTGCGACATCAGTGTGCCTGACGATAGAGTCACCTATTACAAGTGTATCAGGTGTGCTGTTTAGCCTTAAGGGCTGTGACTGTTCGGCACACTGGCTTTGTGAGCTATGTGTTGCATGTGCTTTGTTTTGGGGTAGCAGTTGCTTGGGTGTCTGCTTTGGAGGTCTCTGTTGCTTAGGCAGATTTTTATTTAGAGCCTCCGAGTATGTTTTTGTGTGTTTATGTGTTTGGTTTGCTGTCGTGGTAGGTCTATGTGAGACAGGAATTGTAGTGAGTGTGGTTTCCTTCTCCTCCTGACTGGTTACGCCAGTACTGAGTTGAGAGAGCTTAGCCTCCAGTTTGGCTATATGGTTGCATCTCTCACATGTGTTGGAATTTGTTGGAGTTGGAGTCAATGCCCCTCCTCCACTCGGCTCAGTGTGTATAGACAGAAATCCTCTCAAAGTTAAGCCTTAAATACCAGAAGATATAACCTTAAACAACTTTAAAAAAAAAAAGATCAAAAGAACCAATGAGTGCCTATTCCAAGCCCTAGACCATCCAACCTCAACCAGCCAGCAGCCAATCAACACACTTCTGCCACGAAGGTAAAGAAAGGCTTCTGCTAATTCAAGATGGCCCAGTCATGTGCTCAGAACAACCACTGCAAAAACAAACAGGCCCAGAGACAGAAAATCTTAACTGGGACAGTACTAAAGCTACTAGCCTACATACTTTTAGACAGTAATCACTACAGAAATGTTTATCACAGCAGAAGAACAGCAGTGAGACATAAAATGAAAGTTTTAAACAGATAAAGGAGCAAGGAGACTCTACAGAATGCTTTTAACTGCAAACAAATCAGTTTATATGATACACTCCTTGGCAGGAAATCAGAACAAACAAATAGGTGCTTAACAAGTAGGGAAAATTTCCCCTTAATACCTTTCACACAGTGAAACTAGCTAAAAAGCTTTACAAACAGTGTGACACTAAAAAAACTATTTATCAGGCCCTGTAAGGCAGATAATTTTAGTTTAACCATGCAGATTAGTTAATAGCAATAAAATAGAGTACAAAGTATGCAGCAGGCAATAAAAAGTGCTATATATTAATTTCTAGAAACAATAACTAGTGATAAGCAACAAAAACAGGATACTTATTGTTATATATCTCAGATTAGAGTTGTAGTCAATGCCTCTCCTCCACTCAGCTCAGTGTGTGTATAGACAGAAATCCTCTCAAAGTTAGACCTTAAATACCAGAAGATATAACCTTAAACAACTTTTTTAAAAAAGCTCAAAATAACCAATGAGTGCCTACTCCAAGCCCTAGACCATCCAACCACCACCAGCCAGCAGCCAATCAACAAAATCCTGCCACGAAGGTAAAGAAAGGTTTCTGCTAATTCAAGATGGCCTGGTCATGTGCTCAGAGCAACCACTGCAAAAACAAACAGGCCCAGAGACAGCAAATCTGAACTGAGACAATACTAAAGCTACTTGACTACACTCTAGTAGACAGTAAACATTACAGAAATGTTTATCACAGCAGAAGAACAGCGGTGAGCCACAAAATGAAAGTTTTAAACAGATAAAGGAGCAAGGAGACTCTACAGAATGCTTTTAATTGCAAACAAATCCTTTATATGACACACTCCTTGGCAGGAAATCAGAACAAACAAATAGGTGCTTAACAAGTAGGGAAAATTTCCCCTTAATATCTTTCACACAGTGAAACTAGCTAAAAAGCATTACAAACAGTATGACAGTAAAAACATATTTATCAGGCCCTGTAAGGCAGACAATTTTAGTTTAACCATGCAGATTAGTTAATAGCAATAAAATATAGTAGAAAGTATGCAGCAGGCAATAAAAAGTGCCATATATAAATTGCTAGAAGCAATAACTAGCAATAATAAGAAAAAAAAGGATACTTATTGTTATATATCTCAGATCAGAGTTGTAGTCAATGCCCCTCCTCCACTCGACTCACATCTGTATGCTTGTATGGGCTGACTGTGAAATGTCCTGTAACACCTCAGGATTCCCCGTACACTGTGAATTGGGCCAGTATATGTTGGTGTAGTATGTGACTGGCAATCAGGATATGTTTGTTCAGACAGTCATTCTACTCTAGAGTTCATTTTGGGTACTGTTATGTTGCTGTGACTGTGTTTCACATGTTTTTGGGTGGACATTTTTGCACCACTCTCTGCTTTTCACTACGGTTCCATCCCTGTAGTGCATGCTATATTTGAATATACATGGGTAATTTCCCAGAGGTGATGTGGGGGAGTGTCATGTTGGTCTTACTGTGCTTCATAAGGTGCTGAGTGACATGTTTGGCAGCTGTCAGGGGATTTCCATTCTGTTACATCACTGCGGTCATACCTCTACACTGTTCAGAGGCCTAGACCCTGTCCAGATGCGTGGCTCATATGTTTGGTCTGTTCCCCAGACAGTTGTTGTCCTTGGCTAATCGGTAAGATACTATGGGGAATGCAGTCAGGAAATGCTAACATTCATTGGTGTTACTGACTTCATATTCCTCAAAAAAATATGTTACAACAAAGCCGGTAACACCAGCAACTGTCTACATTTATCACAGCAATTTGTCCAATATATCCCTGTGTTTGGGTGTCTGTCCCCCAATTATGTCAGGCTTTGTCCAGATTACATGCACTAAGAGGTTCAGAGGTATATAGTATCATTATTTATTGCATTCATTCCTGCTACCATCCCAGTGATGTCATAGACCCCCAGACATGTAACAGGAAGTGGCCTTAGAAATGAGTCCTGTGCCTATACATTCTGTGGGAAACTGTACATTTGAGATGTCTGTGTATGTCTGCCCATTATTAAAAGACTGTCAGGATTGTGTAGCTGTGTAGTGGTTACATGTTATTTGGGCTGTGTAGAGAGGGAGTACATGTGAGTGTCATGGGCTCTTTCTATCTGACTGTGCATGCTGCTCCAGTTTCTGGTTCCCTATCACCTGTATATGTCTGTACATGCAGACTGTGACATGTCCCGTAACACCTCATGATTCCCATTATGCTGTGACTTGGGGCATTATATGTAGGGGTAATGTGTGAGCAGCAAACGGGATTTTGTTGCTCACACAGTCATTACACCATAGTATTCAGTTTCTTACTGGTATGTCACTGTGACTGTGGTGCAATTTTTTTGGGGTATGCACAGCCCCCCACATTGCGGGGTGTAGTTGGGGTATATATTGTCTTCTCAAAAGCGTTAGTTATTGGTATTGTAAATATGCATGTCTATGGTTTAAAATGCATTGTTTTGAAGCTTTCAGTGAAATATAATATAAAACCAAACTAGATGGGGGGCTATGCACCCCACACCCCCCAATGTGGGGGGCTGTGTCCCACCCTCCCTAACTATATATACAAAAATTCCAAGATAGCACTACAGTGGGGAAAAGGGCATATACCTTTTACTTGCCTTACAGTACTCTACACAGTGCCAGTACTTCATTTCAGTGAAATGAGATTTGGTGAAATGAGTTTTCAGTGACTTGAGTTTTCAGCGATTTGGTCAGGATGAATTCAAATTCAGTGAAATGAGCTTTCAATGAAACAAAGTAGACCCATATATATATATATATATATATATATATATATATATATATATATATATATATATTATATATATATATATATATATATACAGGTGATTATGTTCAGCTACTAATTTCTGCAAATGTTAACATTACTTGAAACTTACTGCTTATATTAACACTGCTTATTATTATTATGTATTGGTGCAAATGTTACAATTTTACATATTATGTTTTCTATTAATGTAAGGAGCTTTTCTCCCCGGGCCTTGCTGAAAATGGGCACCCAGTGAGACACTTCCTGGTCAACAAATGTAAAATAAATAAAATAAATACTTAAGAGAGAAAATGTTGAAAGAGAAAGTGGGACATGGAAGGATATACTGAAGAAAGGATAAAGAATGAAGAGGTACTTAGAGAGGAAATAATTCAAATTGAGGTTATTAATATACAGGAAGAGAACAGATTTGCAATTTTAGAAAGTGAAGAGGAAGAAGTGGGAGAAATTTAGACAGAAGGAGATGAACAAGAGAGTGAAAATTAGTAGGAGACTTGGGTAAAGAAAAAGAAAAATAAGATTGGAAGTAAAATACTTACAAAAAAGGAAAATAATGATATAGGAATTTAACCATTACATGTAAATAACATTATGAATGATATAAGGGATCATATTTATTTATATGATTTGTTTATCGGCTTAGTCCAACCCTTTTTCAGTGGAGACCCAAGGAGAAAAAGCTCCAAAAGGTATACACATAATATGAAGTGTTACAGATACAAGAAGTATAATGGTAATAATAAACAGAATAACAGTATTCTTATACAGTTTCATCCTATACATAGTAACAGTAATAACAAACAGTATAACAGTAATCACAATATAGCATCATCCTATGCGTATTCACAGTACAATTTCATACAGATGTAAGCCATGAGGTAGGTTCAGGAATAATAATGAACAACACATCAGGAGCAGAGAGGTTTTTTTTTATTAGTTTTTTTTTTTAGTATAGCCTATTTTAGGGATCAAGTGCAGGGTAAGAGAAGAAGGCAACAGATAAATAGGAAGGTGGGGTTAGTTGAATCAGAGACAAAAGGTACCTTAAGTTAGATCGGTGCAAAGCAGAGGATTTTGGTTTGGTATAAAAATAAATATGTGTGTTTATTCATTGCTTGTTAGATACCAGATCTAACAAAGAAGAAAAAATGGCAAGAATATAGATGATATGGGATGAGGGCAGATTGTTTGGTCAGTAGGAATGAGACATGTTTCGAAATAGGAATTCTTATAAAAATAAAGAAATAAGAATTACAGATGTAATTGTAGTAGTACCAGAAAGGGTAGCTATATGTGATTTGAGAATGAGACAAAAATGTGTGTGTGAATAAAGAGAAAAAAAATTGTTTGAAGAAATAAAAAAAAAATGTGTTAGTAAATATGTTAATAGTGAAGCTAAGAGCTTTTAACTGTAATTTCAGGAAACAAAAGGGAAAAATAGCACAGGATATTAAGATGTTAAGGTATTTAATAAAAGGTGAGCATTTAAAAATGGGAAAGGAAAGATAATAGACACATAAAAGGAGATATGTAAGACTGCATTTGATTTCATAGTTTACTCTAAATACATGAAAAAATAACAGGGAGTAGAGATGGAAGAGTTTTCAGATCAAAGAGCAGATGGGCCAGAGTAGTGGAGAAAGAGAAATAATACAGGAGGGAAATGGATAAAGAGATTCAATGCTGAGATGGAGGAAGAAATGATAAGAGAGAATGAAACATTTTGGAAAGATTATACCACAGTGAGACCATTTTATAAAACTTGAACACAATGGAAGATAATGTATAAGCACAAGAATAAAAATATATTTAGAAGCAGTGAGGAAAAAAAATAAATAAAATAAATATTGAGAAATTTTACAGCCTTTGGTAAATTGAATCATAAAGTAATATGCCAGATTTTAAATGCATATGGTATTGTAGAAAAATATTAATATACAAAAATACATGGGTACAAGTTATGATGAATTGATGTATGGCAAAACTTCAATATTAAAAGGAGGAATAAAACAGGGATGCCCAATGAATATGTGCTTATTCATACTAGTAATTAATGTAGTAATAAAAACATGTATGTCTGAAATGAGAGCGTCAAGATGAGAGATGGAAGGAAATATATGTATGACATGCAGATGATTTAGTTCTAATAAAAAAGAAGGAATGGTTTAGTGAGGTTGCAGTAAGGATTGAAAAGCTGTTAAAAAAGGTCTGCAGTTAAATAAAATTAAGTGCAAGAAGTCTGGTGAGATACAAATAAACAAAATGTATTTCACAAGAAAGGAAATAAATATTTTGAGAATGGCAAATGACTTATAAAATCAATTCATGAATATGCTGCATTCGAAGTTCATTAGTATAAAGTCGGGATACTACAGGGTCAGTAAAACCTCAAATAATTGGTGTAACCTAAGACCATAAAAAGTATGATGAGACATTGTACAGAAGGGAGAGGGGAGCCAGACAGAGCAGGACTGCTCCAAGTGGTGGCCTCTCCAACACCAGTAAAAGCCAATGTCACCTTTACTGTCATATGCACAAGAAGGTAGATGAGTTCTGCAATTAGCTGCTGTGCCAGGCTGATCACTATAATACTATCACAAATAGCTAACCCCAATGCTAGGCAGCTACTCACTATACACATCAGGAGTGGCGGTTATATAACACAATCAATTGCCAGTCTGCATCTCACAATATACTGTTCTATGGCAAACATCAGTGATGTTTTTATTATAAAAGAGAATTAACCATTGGATGGTCATGAACCGCAATGCCACAACACCTGTACTGTTCCAAAGATTAGATCAATATAAAGTATGTATGCTAGTTTCTACAATCAAATACATTTTGCCAGTTCCTACTTACTCTCAATATGTATTTTTCTTTGTATTCTGTAGTATTATACTGAAATGAGTACTGTAATCTCATGTATTACATTATGGTGTGGAATTAATTTCCATTGTATCTGTCCATCTTTGATATTATTTAGCTACAGGGAATTACAGATTATGTTTTAAATATTTCACATGCTTATAAGCCTTTATATACAGCTCATACATAAGCTCTCAACTGTCTGCATGTAAGCACTGTACATATATAACTTAAGAGAACTGTACCTATTTCAAATGCTGCCCTTATACAACTCTTTCTGTATTGTGCCTATGTAATATGGTCTGTATTTCCCTCATAGCTTCAACTGTGGCTGAGAAGGTCCCAGGTTAAATCTGGCCATATGTCTGATTAATAAATCAATAAGTATTTACAAAATCAAAATCCAGAGCTCCATCTGCGCTAGCAAGCATAGCCAGGTGACTGCACACCATAAAATTAATTAATGCAATAAATAAGAATAAACTGCACAATGCTGATAGAATGGTGATACAATATTTCAGAGTTCAAAATATCATGGAAAAACAAAATAATGTGATAATAACCCTAGTCACGTGTCAATTAATAACTAGTGTCATATGAGTACTACATATCCACAATACCCTATTCACTTGCCAGATATCTATATATCATGCCTTGAATAATGTTTACTAGTAAAGTGGACTCACTACTAAACAGTACCAAACCACAATATGGGATTTTTTTTTTCTTTTTTACGAATAAACTACTCTGTGAGTGCTGCTGGCTACAAATGATTTAAGACTCAAATCTCTTAAACATTTTTGATCACCCACATTACTGCACAAAATAGTGACAACAAAGCAAATTTTCAGTAAACTGTGCAATTCTCCTAAAACTGCATGTATGCATTGTGAATTTATTTAAGAAAAAAATTTGTTTAGCAAAACACATTCAGAAAAAAATTTAAGTCAAAAGTCTAAGGACATTTTAGTAAAATGCCAAAAAGCATCTTGGCTTTATTTTAGAAAGTCATAATTAATATAAACTTTAAGAAAGACAGGTCTAGCTAAATGTTATGAAGTCCAACTCTTCAAAATAATTTCAAACAAAAAGTGTTGGAAATGGCAATAATATATACTGAAAATTATTGTATTTGTACTGGCAAAGCTGCCACACCCACATGCAGGGAGTTACTTATAATAAACATCCCCAAAGAAAGATATATATATACACACACACACATATACACACGTGTGTGTGTGTGTGTGTGTGTGTGTGTGTGTGTGTGTGTGTATATATATATATATATATATATATATATATATATATATATACAGTTTAGTGTGGTCAATCATTTAGTAATTTTTGAGAGGTAGGAAGGAAAACAGAGTATCCAGAAAAAATACACACAATCAGTGACTGGAAGTCATTATTGAACCTTACAGCCAGGGTCTGCAACACAGATCTTAACCAATAAAACCAATCTTTCTTGCTTCATTAACACTGATAATGCAGCTCATTAAATTAGATGCATGTTCTCATTTCTAATATGATTGATCAACACTGTTGACAAATAATCCATTATAAATTGTACACGAAAAAGAAAATAATTAGTAGTATCTGGGCATTATGTGTAGTTAACTATGGCTCTCACTTCATGGTGTCAGCTGCAATGTTCATCAATTACCACTAGGCTAACTGCCCTTGTGAGCCATTTTAAGCCTAGTCAGTTATCTAATTTGAGAATCAAACCTTGCACCTTGTATTTGTAAGGCAAGCACCTTAGCCATTACGCCAAATCTAATCCCTCAATGTGCATTTCTTACACATAGTTCCTGTTTGTTATCTGGAAAAGTACATACTTCATTCATTTGATGAGTCACTGTCACCACCACACATAACATAAGATTTAATAAAACAAACCAGAAATGTTTGGATTATTATGTATCACCACCAAATACCTACATGATCACAGTTCTCATTATGTACAATACTGGAGAACATTCATTTTGACAGAAAGAAGGCACACTGTAACAAAATGCTAGCCTACTCCATAATGGGACATTAGCTTCTTTAGAAAACATATTATATTCTACATTTTAGTTCAGAGAACAAATACAAAGAAAATACATAGAGCTCTGCATGCTTTAAAAAGTGTTTTTATTACTTAAATTACTACCAGTAGATTTTCCCTGCTAATGAGCACCGTTGATTTAGATTTTTTCTTCTTCTGTTGCTGTAAATACTTTGAAAACTGGCATTAGCTGCAGTTAGGCAAGTATTTCTGATCATGAATTTGTTGCTGTTTGCCATTATAGTGCTCAACAATAAATAATTCAATAATTTATAACTGAACGGCAGATAAGTGGGATGCTATTTTAATTAAAATTGCTCAAGGAGGTGTTCCATTTTATTCAGAGTAGTAGCTCCTGTGTGTAGTTTCATTTTGCACTGTATATCTTGGTCTTTTGTTACTCAATTGAAGGTCAAAGATGCTTTAGAAAACATGATAATGAGCAACACATCTCCACACACACACAGCAACATGCAGTGAAAATTCTATTTGATCTACTTTTTCTTTTTTTTTTGCATAGGATATTAAAATACACGTGTGTCTTAAAATCTGAAATTAAAGTACATTCTGAGCTTTGTTTTCTCCACTAGTGACAATTTGTTTATGTGGGGAGAGCAGGAGGGTGCCTATACCAACTTTCATGTATGTGCACAGCATGTCTGTTGTAAAAGCAGCAACAATGTGCTTTACCCATTGGGTTAAATCAGTATCAGCAACCACTGATCAGCTGAGACATCTGCTATCATACAAGAGACTTATGGAGAAAAAAACATGAATAAAACATATGAACTGTGAAAGCTTTAGTATCTCTGTTCCTCTTATAACACTGACTTTCCAAAGTTATTATATTCTTTTCATCAGGTCAGAAGAAACATCAGAATTCCATAGTGAAGATACAGGTTAAAGCCTAGAGGATGATTCATATCAGAATAGTCTATTTGCATATCAAAGTGCTATGAATATATTTAATGCAATAACAGCTAAATGTAATGCTTTGATATCCAAATTTGTCATTCAGTGTTATATTTAAATCAACTTCTAGCCAGGTAAGGAATTGATCTCAGATTCAAGTTGCAGTATAAAAACAGTGCAAGTGAGAAAAACTAGTATTAAAAGTTAGTAAGTGCAATGCTAGGTACAGCATAAAAAAAATGTATGCTAAAATGAAACTGCTTGATGCAGTGTGTTACTAATACTAGTTTATGTGTATAAAAAAGGACAGATGGCACAGTATGAAAGTGAAGCAGACAGGTAAGTTTCTGATCAAAATAGCATATGCCAGATGCCCTGCTGACCACCCATTAGACATTCATGGAAGTTAAGTATGCTTTGTAGAGGTATTCCCAAAGCTGTTGGCAAGACTTTGATTAAAACTCACACATTGATATCATGGGCCTGAATGTCAGAGAGTACTATGTTTATAGGTCGGATTGTCATACTTACAATCTACTTGCATTCAAGACAAGTTGATACTGTCTACATATTATATACATATAGACTCTTTTAGGCTATGTGCATCATAAACAACTGCATATATTTGGCACAGGGAGCACACGTCCCCTAACTATAGCCTTATCAAATATACTTTGCTGACCCTCTTTTTCACAATGGTTAGGACGAAAGAGTTAGGATGGTTGTTGAGTTACCTGCATTGTTCAGATGCACACAGAATGTTTGTATCCTGATGGTTTGGGGTGATTATAAATTTATAAAGGAAGATAACTTACATAGTGTGAAGCCAAGATGAAAGTTTTGTTGCTTTCACTTTTGCAACAAAGCAAGCTAAGGTTTATAATTAGTGTTATAACTGAAAGAAAGTAAAAATGCTGGTATTTTTACACCATACTAGTATCACATTTAAATACAGGGACATTAAGTGCTGAATTCTGCTTGATGGTGAAAAAATATTTATCTTAGCACTTTAAATTGGCCATCTTGTTTTATTATATTTTATTGCATCTTGGACTACCACTGTGTATGAATCATCTACTGTACTTTCATTACAATTACTAAAAACTGGACATACAACTTTTCTCAGTCATGCCAAGCAGGAAGGAAGGCCATATTAGAAGACCTTCTGAAAGAGAATAATATGATTTTCAGAACACCAGTGCTGTAAATAGGAAAGCTAGCAGCTACTCCATAATTTTTCTTTTCATTAATACGTTTTTGCCTCCTACTCTTCTATTTACCTACACACATCTATGTCCTGTTGTTGGATCAATCATTCTTCCATGCCCCCCCCCCCCAAAAAGGTGCAACAGAACAAATGCAAAATGAGCCAAGAACTACAAACTAGGCCATTAACCAACAGAGATTAGGATATTTTTTTCTATGGTCCTAACATACCCAAGACATTGAGAGCAGTACAAATCCTTGATAAGCTGGGGTCAGCATGCACCCATAATTGACTTCAATGGATAATTCTAGGTTAGAATACTGAGTTGTGATTTGTTCTGACAAAGTAAATATGTATGTAGCTACTATGTTATCTAATGGTAGTTTCAGGAAGCGTTTCAAGCTTTTTTTCTGCATTCTGTGCATGATGTAAATGTATAGAAAAGGTCAATTTTACCAGTTCTGACCTCTCAAAGTGCCACACAAAGAGCAACTATTCAAGGCTGTGACACAGGCAAGCTAGTACCAAGGTAGTCTTTGTAAATATTTCCACATGTTACACATGCAAAAATATCTTCAATTTCTGGAAAGTTACTACAAATTGTGAAGCACACAGAGTTGGGTTAGTGATAACTTTAAAATCTATAAAATATGCTGAATTGTCTGTCCTATCTCTTTTACTATGCAAATTATAGATATGGTTCACTAACTGTATTGAGCCTTGGATGTCATTCCATCAGTTTCCAAGCCCTGTAACTGTAGTGCTGCTTAGGACCAGAGTGCATAAGATACTGTACAAACCTTGTGAAACATTGTTCAAGAATCCTCATCCTTTGTGTTCCCAGCCTTTATACCTTTCAGTATTCCCATCTCATTAGTAAAAACCTGTTTGACATCTGCTAGCAAGTACAGCACTTTACTGTGATGTGACTGCCTTTGTGTGATGGTGAGTACAAAGTTTTAAAGAAATGCCAGTTAGTTTCAGTTTTCCTTATCCATTTTCTCTATAAACCTCCTGTAAGCACAAGTAACTCTAATATATGTGCATTTTACAATTACAGGTCACTGACAAATAGATTTCATCTTCAGAGGATACTGTATCACCTAAATACATCTTTAATAAAACCTCTGAGGGGATACTGCTTCACCTGTATATATCTTTAATAACACCTTTGACTTTTGTATTGGGAATTCTGAAACAATTTTGCCCTTTATACCAGAAATTGTAAATATCCTGTCTCTAGTTCCAGTTTCAACTTCATTCCAATACTTCAGAGATGACCCCATATAGTGTTATAGTCACTCCAAGTCATATTACAAAATTTCAAGCATATTGACTGATCTATTTTTTTATTGATTGATTGATTGATTTAGCTAGGCAGTTTGTTGATACAAATGGACCCAGTTCTGCCACACGATCATATCTGCTGAAAAACTCCTTACTAAAAGTAAAAAAATAAAAGGGTTAATATATGGCCCATGGATTCATTTAGGAAAGCCACCATACTGACTATATGTGGCTCATTATTAAACCTAAATATTAAACCTGCCACCCACTGTAAAACAAAGTCAAGGGGTAGAACCATATATAAATCAATCATCACAAGCAAATCTAATTTTTTTTATTTTCATAGTAGCAAACATATCCGTGGATACCATCTAATGTACCACAGAGGCAAACACCCTGTACTACAAGTATAAAATGTTCACCATGGAAAATATGGAATTCCAAATGGTAATGTTCAAGCATTTATAAATATATGAATATCACATACATTAGAACTTCAAATAAAATATAACTATGTCTTATAGGTAAAAGAGTACATCAGCATACAACATAGACAAACTTTATGAAACTATATACTGTATAAAACTGATAAAAAAGCATATCTTGTCTGTCCATCTGCTATTTGGCAGTAATATGTCTGTCTCCTAAATCTGGTGTTCAGGTGCCACTCCAGCCAGCACAGTTTGCTGTTGCCTGGTAACCTGCTGTATGCAGGGCTAGATGAATTATCTACACTGGGAATTTGTCTGATGACATGTTGCCAGACATGATACAGGCACAACCTGACATACAGAAGTGACTAACATTTTGTCTGGGTCTCATGTGGGACCAGCTATCATAATAAAAGGCTGCTAGGAATGGACAACAAAGTGGTCCACAAGTGTGTTGATAAGGATGGTATGTTACTGCTTTGGACAGGAGAAACCTGAAGCCATCAGCCACTGGTACACTCCCACTGCACCATATAGATAAGAGAAATCCCACTTCGTCAGCAGTGCAGTGGTGCAGTGGTTAACGCTGTCACCTCGCAGCAAGAGGTTCTCCGGTTCGATTCTTGGCTGGGGTGCCTTCTGTGTGGAGTTTGCATGTTCTCTCTGCGTTCACTTGGGTTTCCAACGGGTACTCCGGTTTCCTCCCACATTCTAAAGACATGCTTCTGGAGCATTTCTCCCCGAGTCTCCACTGAAAACAGGATCTGTGGAACCTAGTCGGACTTTCCCGGTCAACAAATGTAAAATAAAATAAAATAAATAAAATCATCCTATGATCTTCTCCAGTGTCCACAAATTTCCCTGAGTGCCTTCCCAGGAGGTCCTTCAACCTACTCAGATGAGCAAGACAGCATACAAAAGGTTAGCTTCCTGTTGATGCTGGAGATCTGCTTCTGTGATATGTTGGTCTAAAAAGAAAAAAAAAACAGAAAATAAAGCACACATCAGTCCTATGTCTCAATGCCATCTGCAGGATTACTAGTTAAGCTTCACATACTAACAGTTCTATCTGCCCACATAATCAAGCTAAGGATGATTCCCAGGCACATATACAATCATAATCATACCAGAGTAATCAGTAATAAGCCAGTCATGCACTGTGGAATTGCCACAGGCTGTCTGCACGCACACACCACTTACTGTTAATCAATGCATACAACAGTGCAAAGTGTCATTGTAAACAGTCACACAACATGGCACCAGCATAGCTCCATGCAACCATACAATAACTAGAAACAGATTGTTCACCACCATCATCATGCAATGTGGCACAGAAATGGCACCAATAACATGGCTGTTGGCACACATACAACTCACTGTCATGCAAGATGACAACATCTGCTCTTTCATTCATATATGCACAAATATCTCTAGGCATATAGCCAACACTTACATAGCCAATGAATTAAGGCACTTTTTTCACTCCAGTAGTACAACTACTTGGTGTAATGATGGGCAACATCTTTAGGCAAAGGGTATGTAACAGATGAGTACACTGCATGGAAGGCATACATGCAATATGGTTATTAATATGGGTGAGGAATTTCCTGTCCTGGTAGCACTATAAGTTTCTTGCATTCATGCTGTAGGAATGTCCAAATCTCCAGCTTCTGCATGCTGAGGTAGCACCATTTGTGCTGGCATTGTTTTCTGAACTGGAAAGTTATGGTTAGGATTGACAACTGATACCTGGTGGTAGCCCACAGAGCTATATTATCATCCTCATGGCTGGATCCAACCACTGTTGGTCTGCTGGCCATTCTCAGGCAGCTGTGCAACTCTGCCAGTCATACAAGGATGAATTTCAGGCTGCCAATGTGGGTGTCCAGCCATCGATACATCAATGCTGTCAGAAGGCCTTCTACCTCCTGCCAGGTAACATACTAGCCCCCCCCCCCAATGCAGGACAGCTAGCAAGGGAGAACTTGCACCCCAATGGAGAAAGATCACCACAGGGCACCAGAGAGCCTTTTCTTATCCTGTAGGAAGTCAGGCCTGCTTGAATCCCACTGAGGACCCAACAGGTGATATGGGGGCAAGCCCACTGTGTGGTGGCACCTATAACACCTCATACGCAGCCATAGATGACACTGCATGTAAGTGAAAATAAATGGGAGAAACAAAACAGGAAAGGACAAGTAAAATAAAAAGAAGAAAACAGAGGTAAAGAGAAAAACAAAGAAGAAACAATTATCAGTAATGTGTGCTACACTGTATGCCTGTGGAGTCCACAGAAGAATAAAATGCTGTTAACTATGCAATGACAAGCCAAAAGCAGTACAGAGGGTTGACACAAATATACTACCATAGTATGTGCACCTTGAGGATCAAGATAAGTCACACAAGGACCATAGAAACTTACCAGATGGTGGCAGACATGGCCTACCAAACAGTGCCACTCACAGCACCGTGGACACCAAGCCATCTACACAGCACCATATCATTTCGGACTGAATACACATGGGACACCCAATCCCAGTGGTGAGATCATGCAATGATATGTGACAAAACCTGGAAATGTCAAATGACAGACTATCAGATGTATGTTTTTGGTATGCCAGTTGTAACTCACACATGCAGAAGTGCTGGAACAGCCATTGTAAGATTAAAGCATGATAGACTGACCACAACATTGTGTATGATTGGCAAAGTGGCAGAGTGGATGTGGCACAGAATGATGTCAACAATTCTGGTCCAAAGTAGATCATGACACCTGGGATGAGGTAGAACACCTACAGTCTGCCCTGTCTGTATAACCATGCTACTGGGGGAAATCTGTGGTGGTAGGATGCATTGTAAGACAGCTCAACCTATAGTGGTGCATAAACCAAAACAAAGCAAAGCCAATTGAAGCTATAAGCAATCATTAAAATAACTACCAGCAATGCAACCAAGGACACTAAATCAGGTTCAAAACAGACATGTAGTTGTAACATCAGTTTCATATATGTACCCCTAACATCAGGACTGTCTTTCCTGCTGCCACTGAGAATGCGTGTGGTGTGACCTGGTGGTGATAATAATGACATCAGTGCCCACAATGTGGCAGCTCATCAGGTCCTTTTGTAGGGACACTAATATGATTCTACATGCCCACACAAAAACCCACACCATTTCCTAACAGTAGATGGCCACAGGTGGGAGTCTGCCATCACAGACCCCCCCCCCCCACTGCCATGGAAGAGCTCCTGATGTCCCTGCTTGGAGTGAGTGAAAGGACCCTGCTAGCTGTCAAAGGCCTATTCCATGTGCCTCTGCTCCGGGTGCACTAGGTTAGTATACCCTTATGTCAGTAACACTTTCTAGTTGTATACCTGTGCCATGTTCACAGTACTGCTCAGTACTAATATATCTCCTGTACGTGCACATTTAGGATACAGCTATGAAGGCATATCATACAAGGTATACAACAAGTCCAATAACATGAAAAGATAATAGACCCAAAGAACAACTCAAACAAGGTATTTTTGTTTACATACATGTTATCTGTACCAATAATGTATCAGAGGGGAAGAGGGTTATCACATATTAGCTGTGTAACACAGGCATATTCATCTGTCTTCTTGCACAGTTATGGGTTCCTCCATCATGGAACAGGGCATGACTGATGTCAGTGCTGAATTGAACACTGAAGATTAAGGCAGAATTAACAATATTACATTCTGAGGGCTCAGTGCCATTGTTTATAATGGTGACTATAGAGATAAGAATACCACCCACATAGGTTCATAGGTTCATAGGTAGGTATTAGGCTATCTGCCCAAAGGCATTTATAAGCCTAGCTGGAATGTGTTGGCTTTTATCACCCCCTTAGATTAGTTCTCTGTGCCTCTGTCCAGCAGAGCCATTGACGTGATCCCTGGGGTAAACTTTCTGTTTCCTATCCACTCTTCAAGGTTTCTCTTGAAGAGGGTTAGCGAGGAGCTCTGCCTAATGTAGATTGGAATCTTGTTCCAGAGCATGGGAAATCTCTGGGACAGGAATCTATCCCTCCAGCACATCCTATTTATTGTTGTGGTGAGGTTTAGATCCCTGGAGCATGTGGCTTGAGGGGATATGGTTTTCTTTAGGTGAAGCATGTCCATCAATTCTGGGTTGGACATGGCCATGTATGTCAGGCAGAGATCACCTCTGAGTAGGCGGTATGCAACCGAGTACAGCTGGAGTTTCTTCAGTCGAGCTGCATAGGGCATCTGCTTGAGGCCAGTGATCCTCTTGGTGAGGGCCTTTCCAGTTGTTGCAGGTGTCTTGCAAGGTACATCCCAAGTGGGGCATTGTACTCTATGATGGGTCTGATGAGTGATGCGTAGAGGAGCCCAATGACCTCTTTTGATCTGGATGCAAACCCTTTTGTGATTAGGTGGGCCACATAGAAGGATTTTCTAACCACTTTGGCAATGTGACTATCAAAGGAGAGGTTGCTATCTACTTGGGTCCCCAGATCCCTTATTACGTCTTCCGTATTTAGGGGGCTACCACCTATGTGGTAGTTTGTGGGTACTTTGTTTTTTCCAAAGGGGATGACTATGCACTTTTTGGCATTTAGCTTGAGGCCATGGTTTTGACACCAGGTATCTGACTCAGTGAGACCCTTTTGGAGGATGTCTGTGTCAGCCGGAGAGTCAATTATATCCCCTAGTTTGCAGTCGTCTGCAAACTTGGTCAGCCATAGTCCTGTGCTTGCCTGTACCTCTGAGAAGTATATGCCAAACAGGAGGGGTCCTGGGACTGAGCCCTGGGGAACGCCACTTGTAACCAGTTTAGAGTCAGACTTAGCTTTTGCAACTCTTACCATGTGGGTTCTGTCCGTGAGCCAGTTGGCAACCCATCTCGTGACATAGGGGTTTATGTTCAGGCTGGTGAGCTTGTCTATAATACCTGAGTGGGGAATGGTGTCAAAGACCTTAAAGAGGTCAAGGTAGGCTGTGTGGGCCACCTTTCCCTCGTCTATAGCCTTGGTAACTGTCTCAAAGATGTCCACCAGGTTTAGGAGGCATGATCTTCCCTTAACAAAGCTGAACTGGGTAGGGTCCAGTGTTTGGAGGTTTCCGATGTCTCTGTTAATGAGATCCATGATGATGCGTTCCATAGCTTTGCAGACCAAGCTTATAGGGCGATAGTTCCCGGCGTCCGTTGTGGCTCCACCTTTGTGGAGCGGAATAACCGTTGCTGTGCGCCACTCTGTGGGCATGTAGCCTGTGGAGAGGCTGAGTTTAAACAGTGTGTTTAGGTGAGGGGTTAGTTCATCTTTGAGCTTGTGTAGGATGCAGCCTGGGACACCGTCTGGTCCCATTGATGCTGTGTTTTTGGCTTTGGAGAGGGTTGTTTTAACCTGAGTGTCTGTGATTTCAGGGGCACTATATTCTTCTGGTATAGTTATGGGCCCTTCTGGGGGTGAGAGGGGAGTGAAGTTTGCACTGAACCTGTCTGCCAGGATGTTGGCTATATCGGTTGGTTCAGTGTATTTTGTGCCATTCTGCACTAACTCCGAGCAGATCTGAGAATTGCCACTTAGATTCTTGACATAACTAATGAATGCCTTGTGGTTATCTTTGGAGTCCATGGCAATTTTTCTTTCGAAGCTAGCCTTGGATGATTTTATGAGGAAATGTAGTTTCTTGCTGATACTGATCAGGGATATCTTCCCTTCTTGGGGTTTTACTCTTTTCTGTACTAGTTTCCTCCTTCTATTGTATAGCTTGTTTATGGCTGGGGTCCACCAGACTGGTTTCCTTTCCTTGGAGGAGTGAGTCTTGGTCTTTTTTGGTATAGCACAATCCATGCATTCTTGTAGGTGCCCGTAGAGTGCATTAGTAAAGGATTTTGCAGCTTGGACAGCATTATCCTTTAGCACGGAGGCTTTGAAACTTCCCACCTCAGTCTTAAGTAAAGTGAAGTTTGCTTTTGAAAAGTTTTTCATGGTGGTTTCTTTGACCGGGGGTGGTGGTGGAATGTGGATATCCAGAGTGATTAGTTTATGGTCAGATCTAACCAGCGAGGGGTTGACCTCCGGTGTGGAACACCAGCCGCCCACGTTGGTGATGACCAGGTCCAATATGTTGTCACCTCTGGTGGGGGTGTTGACCAGTTGATCCAGGGAGTTTGAGTTTATAAATTCTAGAAAATGCTGGGCAAGGGACTTCGTACTTGAGTAGTTCTCCCAGTTAATGTTTGGGTAATTGAAATCACCCAATATCAGGGTGTTTGGTAGGACCTTTTTGTTTCCCAGTGTTTCCAGGAATGCGGAGTGGGGGTCCTGGGGCATGGTGGGTGATCTGTAGCAAGCTATAATTTGAACAGCAGTTTTGCCCATTGTTAGTTGCACGTGGATGATCTCTGAAGCATCGTGCTGTGCCTCTAACCTGGAGGTGTGGGTATCCTTGATGAATATGGATACTTCCCCACCTTTTGTATTTCGGTCTGGGTTTTGTAGCCAAAATGTATGGTATGAGTTGTAGCCTGGTAGTGCTAGGGTGGTCTCTGGAGCCTTAAACCAGGTTTCTGTTACTGCATATATATCGATTTCCTCCATACTGAGGAGTGCCTCGAGTGCATGCATTTTGAGGTTTAGACTTCTGGCATTGAGCAGCATTACCCTCAGTTTTTTGTTACTTGTGCTATTTACAGTGGTGGGTTTCTTTTGAGCCTTGCCTAAAAAAGGCACTATGGGGGTGGCAAGAGCCTTGGCCAGTAATTGAAAGCCTAAGGGTGATAGGTGCAAGCCGTCTCTAGCGAAGCAGAGTGGCTTGTCGAGCATGTCATCCCAGGCTGACAGACACTGGATCCCCTTTGAATGACACCAGAAGCTTAGCCAATTGTTGAAATTGATCATTTTTTCTCTATACCATGGTATCATTCCTGGTGAGGGCAGGATGCTACTCAGGGTCAGGGTCATACCGGCCTGGGCTATGTGATCAGAGAGCTCCTCCATGTCTCTTTTCATGTAGTCCAGGGAGGTATGGCTCAGGTCATTCACACCAACATGGACAATGACAGTGTCATATTTGTACTTGTTCTGGAGTGACCTGAGTGCTTGTGTTATGTGGTTGATCCTGGCACCCGACAGGCAGCTAACAGTAACCTTCTCCTTGTTCAGCCTAGTGAGTGGGATGTCAGTGTGCCTGACTATAGAGTCACCTATTACTAGTGTGTTGGGTATGTTATTTTGCCTTAAGGGCTGTGATTGTGTGGCACACTGGTTTTATGAAGTATGTGTTTCATGGTTTGTGTTGGGGGGGTGGAGGTTGCTTGGATGTCTGCTTTGGAGGTCTCTGTTCCTTTTGCAGATTTTTATTTAGAGCCTCCTAGTATGTTTTTGTGCATTTATGTGTGTTTTTTGCCAGTGCTGGTTTCATAGGTCTATGTGAGACTGGTAGTGTGATGCTAGTAATTCCCTTCTCCTCTTGACTGTCTGGTCCAGTCTTGGGTTGAGAGAGCTTAGCCTCCAGTTTGGCTGTATAACTGCATCTCTCACATGTATTAGTGTTTTGCGGAAGGAGGAGAGGGTTGTCTGTGTACATGAGGCATGTGACACAATTCTGTTTCCTGTGGCACCAGCTCTCACCTTAACAGAATCCATGGAAGGCATACCTACTCAGGGAACACCTTCAGTTCCTGCCCATGCGCCTAAAGTGAGCAGTGGCACCTCCGCAGAACATAGATACAGGGGTTATGAGTGCGGGACCTGTGGTCATCAATGTTAGAACACCTGATTATTAATAAATACAGGTGCCACATTAAATATTACACAATGGATGAGAAGGGATGTAATAATTACATAGCACCACCACAAAGGCAGAGGTTATAAGTGTGCTGTGTGGTCTATGGGATGTGCTTGACAGGTACATGGATGCCTCATTGCCACTATAGTACAGTCTGTCACAACATGTCAAGGCTGTTGCCATTCTCATGGCTACCAGTCAGTCATTTTGCTCCATTGTAGGCATACCCACCAGAGCAGATTCATTAAGGTCACATGCTGCTACCTCCTATCACACCAACCTTTGGAGGTATGCTTGATAAGGTATAGCATACCACCATGGGTGATGTGTCTGGTGCAGTATAGCATGGCTGCCCATGCAGACTTAGTCTATGGGGAAGTCAGGCAGATGGGATGGGCAAGAGGTTGTGACCTCATGGTTCAACTTCATCCTTGCCAGAGGATATTGATGCCAGTGCCATTCATCAGAAGGGATGTACACATGGGTGGGAATCTTCATGATGTGCGTGCTTCTCACATTGGTTGCAAAATACTTGTCACATTTACACACATGCACACAGTGCACCCATATCTGCAAGAGCTGTGTTCGCTAGTAGCCATTCTGTGCAAGTCTACACTACTGTTGGACAACTATCCCCCTCAGGAAGTACTACTTCCTCACTACACAGTATAACAAAGTACCTCCAATCTCCCATCCATATCAACCACTCTCTTCCACATTCTTAGTTCTCTCAACCATTGTACCTATTGCTTATCCCTATTATAATGCCCCTCCCAACTTGCGCAAATGATAACAATTGTGTCCTGCCCTCACAGCTTTGTTATATAGGTAGGTGATATCTGATTCACAGTGTGGCCCACACTGCAATGTACAGCATAACCTAGGCACAGTACTGTATACATCAGTTTTAATGTTTGTTCTGTCTTATATGGCCAGTAGTTGTGAATCAGATACCACATCTGCTAGTGCCACAGCATACACTGCCCACTTCTGCCTCCCCCATCTTCCCTTAAAACCAGTTCTTCCAACAATTCTTCAACCAGCACTCCTCCACAGTTGGCTGCAGTCTTTTTGGTCCACCAATAGCAGTCCCCTCCTCCATCTATCCCCATACCATCATGTTGTGCAGAATTTTACAGACTGCAAATATCTTGCTGTGGGTTTCCAGAATATAATGCATTGTGCCACCAGAAGAGCATAGGAAGCATGCATTTAAACATACTCTCAGTGGTGGCATGAGTTTGTGATGGTGCAATGTTGCATACCATCTTAGTCATGCTCTGAGGGTTTTATGCCTGCATCATGAGCAATGACTCCAGGACATATCTGGCATTACTGATAAGATGCTATTGTGGAAAGTCACAATGCACAAATCACTGGTATAGCCTAGGCATGTGCCAGGTATGAGACATGTGGGAGCTGCCTGGATGCAGTACAGACACACTGCATATGTCTGTGAGTTGATGGAGTGTAAACTCATCCAGATGATGTACCATTGTTTAAGTGGATCAGGTGGAGCCTAGCTAGTGATGTGGGTTAAATTAGTGGCCACTAGAACCACAGGGAAATAATCAATGTCATAAAATACCTGGACTGCATTGTTTTTCTCCTCTTTGGTCCTTGTGAAACCTATCCTTATTCACCTGCTATAGCATAACATCAAGTAACTGATGTAAAATTTATTAGATGGATGCCTGTGATATACCCAGTTTGCCCCCTGATGGTCACTGAAAGGTCACTGTGGCAAGGATTGTCAGTCCTGCATCTACCTTTGTTTTCACAGGAATAGGTATTCCATGTATCCCTCAGGACAGCACATGTCTTGAAGATTCTGTGTGGTGCCCATCCACGTGATAGCTCTCTGAGGTGCCATGTCAATCAACCACGCCTAACATTTCATGGCTTTCATGACACCAACATTATAGACTGGTACCATATGGATACAAATCCCATACAAGGTCTGGTAGACATATGTCACCCTTATCTGCAGGCTCATGGGAGTCACAGTTTACCTATCCTAGTGCATGCAAATGTATGTGTGGCTTTATTTAAACTCACTGCAGGGAACTTTCTATGACCAACAGGAGACACAGTGGCAGTATCTCAGACATCTGCCTTGAGAATACTCCTTCAGTTTCTCAGTGTCATGTTGCAGATGTGGAAGAGGATATGTGGTTTCTACATAACAGAGAGGAGGAAGCCAATAACATTTGCTGAGCTTTTTTATAACACAGCCCATTTCTCTGAGGTACTCAGAACCATAGATTCAACCACATTGAACTAAAGGCCCCACCTGTTGACTTGAGAAGAAAGTATGTGAATCATAAAGGGTATAGCTTCATCAACTGCCAGGTGGTCTGTAACGCATGGGGTATCATCTACAATATGTCTGTAGGCCACTCCCAGCTATGGCATTATCAGTGGTTTGTGATTGGGTGACTTCCTCTGGGGAACCTTATTGGTGATGCTGGAAATGCCCTCGAACTCTGGTTGATGGCACCCATCCAAACTTAACAGAGTCTGACAGACCATGGATACAACTATGCCCTATCACAAACCTGGATTTGTGTTTGGGCTGCTGCAGACATGCTTTTGATGCCTGGATGTGTCTGGTGGTACCCTGAAGTGTGACCATAGCACATGTGCCAAAATATTCTCAATGTATGCAATATTACACAACAAGATAACTATGATATATTTGTATTAGGGAGGCTAATTACAGGATGAATATCTCCCAACACACCAGGCAATGGAAGGTGAGTCAAACGAGGAAGCATTGGAGGACCCAGCAGCAGGGGATAAACATGCCAGACACAGGCAGGCACACTATGTCATGACAATGGTAAGAAGACAGTGGCTGGCACTTAGCTTCAGCCCATAATAAAGCATATGCACTACAGCAAAAGTGACACATGCAATCCCAATAGCAGACTCTGCTAACTCATGTATAGGCTGGGCACACTGTACATTTGACAAAATGTTGAAGACAAAAAATTATATATTAAAGTACCTTTTTCAGAATGAAAGCAAGAGAGCAATACAGAGAAAAAGAAGACAAGAATAAAGAAGAAAATGTATACTAAATGACAAAATAACGTTAAGCAGAGTTATAATGATATTCATGTTGAGCCAATATACAGGAACTCCAAGCAAAAGGAAGAGAGTTCTATAAATCAGATTCATAAAGACAGTGAAGAACAAAATCATTTAAGTTAAGATTAGCAGCTGACACTAAAGAAAGTGATGCAAGTTGCCTTTTCTAAGAGAGGAGACCCCATTGCCTGTATCTATAGGTGAGGAAGCAGTACCTTTTCTCTTACAAAAGGCTGGCTTGGAAGAAACTCCAGAGCTTGCTGACATTCAGAAAAGCTAGTTAAATTTTAAGGAAGCAGAGTGATAAAATGACATTTTGAGCAAAGCCGATCACCACAAGTAAACATATAACTGAAATTGTTGGGGAAGAAGACAAACAAAATGTCCCTTCTTCTTTTGAGGTTTTGCTCAAAATAAGCAATGTTGCAATTAGAAACAGAAAGGGGTACTAAGCAGGCTGATGCATTTTGGCAAAAACACAGAAATGGCAGATAGTTTAAATAGTCAATGTAACGTATCCTTCAGAAAATCAGGACAGAATCAGAGTAACAGCAGAGGATCAGAATCTAAAATAAGCCATAACCCTGTGTAATGTAGTGGATCAAATCTAAATGTTCTAGCTAACAGGAAGTGTAGTGCAAAAACCACAGACATACACAATGTACATATGATATAGCAAGACATTCAAAGAAAACATATTGACAACAAGGGTAGAGGAATTATGAACAGTTTGGGGCATGATTGTGACTATATGTTGTGTTTTGTGAGTTTGTGTGTGTGTGCGCGCGAGTGTGTGTGTGTGTGTGTGTGTGTGTGTGTGTGTGTGTGTGTGTGTGTGTGTGTGTGTGTGTGTGTGTGTGTGTGTGTGTGTGTGTGAGAGTGAGTGTGGGCTGTGTGTGCACCCTTTTGTGCATGCGTGAGTGCTCATGTGTGCATGTGTGCCTGTCTGTCTGTGTGTTTGATCTGTAGGTGCCTGATAACAGCAGGGGTGGTAAGGTGAGACATAGAAATTACTCACTAATGAACTAGCATGTCTTTGAGTCGTTGCTTAATCCTGAAGTGTTACAGGACCACATATTACAGTTTTAGTACTATGGAGCTAACAGTTTTGAATACCTTCCTTTGTTTTGCTTGGAAGAACCAGCCTTTAATTTGTTTAATAGTTAATAAATATGGGTGGTGTAGTGGTGAAGCAGTTAGCATTGTTGCCTCACAGCAAGAGGTTCTCTGGTTCAGTTCTCGGATGGGGTGCCATCTGTGCAGAGCCTGCATGTCCTCCCTGCCTTTGTGTTGTTTCCTGTGGGTGCTCCAGTTTCCTCCCACATTCCAAAAACACATGTCTAAATCGTTTCTCCCCAGGCCTCCGCTGGTTATGGTGTCTGTCCTAGTCAGACTTTCCTGGTAAATAAATAATGCATTGCATTTTTATAAGCCTGGTAGTCTCTGTTGATTTAATCTTCACAGTATACATATTTCTATCTATCTGTCAATTTATTTAATGCTATATATTAAATGTAATATAGTCCATCAGTTGATAAAATGAACATAGTTTATTACTTGCAAACACAACAGTTGTGTCAATTCTTTTCAAATAAGCAGGTCATGAAAAATAAATAATACAAAGTACATTTTATATTACATCTCATATAAAAGGGACACAGTCTTAAATACGACATCCTTTGAGAGGGAAAATATCCAGGTTCATTAAGGTGCCTTTCACAAGGTTTTGTCTTTCTGTGGAACTTTACCGTGAATCAATGTTCCAGGCCCCAAATCCCTCTTCACGAGTGGCCAACTTCTCTATATTAGGAGGGTTACAGACCTACTTCTTATAAACCACATTACTGGGCAAAGGGCTTCATTAACAAAATTCTGCAGAAACCTTCTCTACCTAACACACCATGTATCTGATGCTTTAAAGTAACAGTTCTATTACATCATAAATTTAAAACATTACTTTTATTCAGAATATATACAATAACAGTTCTGTTTACTACAAACTGTTTACATTATTTTATGTAACTTTTACATCACTTTGGGCCACCATCCTAGGAAGAACCTCCATACTGTTGCAACAGACGTTTGTCTGTATATATACATGGGCCACCATCCTAGGAAAAATCTCCATACTGTCGCAACAGACATTTATCTGTATATATGCATATATAAATTGCCTGAAAAAATCCTTTTAAGATTTAATAGCTAGTTTAACAATTTGATGTCTTGTGGTGAAACTGAAATTTATTTTTTCAGACCTATAGAGGTTGCAGAATTAGGTCTCACAATGGTGAAAAGGAGCTCATCCAAGTGCTGGAAATAGCAGAACTAGAAGAAATCAACTGAGCTTTGAATCTGTGAAAGTGAACTATTAGCATGAGTACAAATCCATTACCTGAAACAAAATGAGGGAAAGATATTATTGTTTCATACCATTAGGGTTGGTCTTTTATAGGTTAACATTCAGTATGCTTCTTTCCTCCTAGACACCTTTCCTCCTTGTGTACAAATAAGGTGCAAAGAGTCATACCTTGTGTAGGTTGTACTAAAACCTTCTTTGGCTATAAAAAAGGCATAATGGAAGTGTAAATCTACTAAGCTGTGAAATGAGAGATGTGATCTCACATTCCTAGTAGTTGTTTAGTCTGATATGCAGAATAAACATGGAATAACCATGTCAAATGGGATTGTGGAAGGGATTTGGAGAGATTCTCTCCACCAGTGATAACTGGCTAATGTTGGATTGTCAGTAACTGTGACAGAGAAGCTTTCTGATTCATAGAAGAAGTAAACTCTCACAGAAGAATACTTCAATAACAGCTAAGAATCATGTCTCAAATACTGTATTGCCTGGCCTGACCATGTTACTGTTCTCCCAACCAGTACATGCATCTCAATAGCATAGCATCTCAAAACCATGTGAAACACACACACACACACACACACACACACACACACACACACACACACACACACACACACACACACACACACACCACACATACACACAGTTGGCTACCCTATACTTGCCCCATAGATCAACCACAAACACACACACACACACAGCTGGCTTCCCTACACTTGCCCCCAAAGAACAATCATTCACCCCCCACACACACACACACACACAAATCCATGACCTCATTAACAAGTCCCGATTGACATGCTCCCACTTGTGGCACCAGTTACCCATGCACTCACCTGCATGTTCACACACACACACACACACACACACACACACACACACACACACACACACACACACACACACACACACACACACACACACACACACACACACACACACACACACACACACACACACACACACACACACACACACCTTCACAAACACATGCATCCATTCAGCTGCATTCATGCCCCTCAATACATACAAACAAACATACACTGACCACATTGGCTCTTCTATACTTACCTTTAAGTAAGGTATGAGTTGTGAACATTCCCATAAGGATGAATGGGTGTATGCTGTTAATAGATTGCAGATACTCTTCCTCACACTGTGAAACAAAGAACTCTGCAGACCAACTGAGAATTGATCTGGTAAGTAAATTTGGAACTGTCTCCATTTCTAGGGGACAGCACATGGCTAATTAGTATTAGTATTAGTTGCCCCCTCACTTTGCCACATTTGCATGAGGTTTTCCCAACAAGACTGTTTTCCATGCTACTGCCAACACTAGGGAAAAACAGTAGTGGGAAGAGTGTTCTCTGAACTGGTCAGACACAGCATAATGGAGAATATGTCCTAGTTAATATTTGTCATTTCTTTTGACAACTGGCTAAATGAAGTGATCTTTCTGGACCACTTCCGGCCACAATAAGAAACAACAAATTTCCAAAAAAAGATGATTACATTAAGATGAAATTAGAAATAGTTCATGCAAATATACAGTCCAAAGCAGAATAATTGTAAATAATGCCTTCATGTAACAGCTCCTCCGACACCGTGTCACTCTTCATTCATAATGTTATTTGATCAAATGAGGTACCCAGAAATTTAACTGATTTTTTTTTTTATGAAAGGTAAAGTAACAATGTTTTGAGATGACTGTATTTGATGAGGAAATTAACTAGGAGAAGAAATTGTGAGTAAGATGCTTCAAATCAGTATAGAAACACCTAAGTACTTATGTGATACTGTATATAAGAAACTACTTACCCAAAAATGATTTGATGCCATTTAGAACTCAAGTGGTATGCCTCACCTGGACTACAGACAATACATTTCAGGAATCTAAATTTATCAGTAAAACAGCATCATTTTAAATCATGTTTATAAAATGATCAGGCAATGAAAAGCAGGCAGAAGAAACTTAATTAGAAGTACAGAGCCATGTGTTCACATAACATTAGAAGAAATTATGTACAAACCTCACAGGATGTGAGTACTTGGTTGTTAATAAATTGGGCATCACTATACATTGCTTGAAGGCACACCTTAAAAGCAGTAGATCTTAGAGCCAATAAGGATACAGATAGTACAACTTTATACAGAATGTAGTGGAAATATACCACAGCGGGATGTTCAAATGCAACACACACCCTGCATGCGGTATGTAGGACTGTGAAATTACAATGACTGAAATATATAATGAGAGTCTGAAGCAGTCAAAGGACTGTTTCTGATGAGATAGGTATTGTATGTTCTGAAGACTGGAAGACAGTAATCTTGATTGAGGTTAGAGTTACATAGACTGAATGGACTTCATCTCAACACAGAAAAAAATGCCTCTGTCCCTACATTGCTGGAAGTTAAGATTGAAGTGGTAGGCATTTACCTGACTTGTACCACATCCATAGCTCTTTCATACCATGAAACTGGGATTAAGCTTTAAAGTAAATTTGAAACTCGACTGGAGAACACTACATCAAATAATACAAACTCGTTCACATAACACCCTTCAAATATTTAAGGCATACAGTTATTTTGTGAAACAAAGAGGCTAACAAAAGAAAAAAAGAAAAAAAAAATAAGAGCTGAATTCACAGCCATTGTCCCGATAGGGCAGGGTTACTACACGTTAAAATTGCATGCCTTTGCTTGAGTAATTCAAAAACATAGCTGCACAATCAGATAAGGCCTTTCATACAACCAGATCTTATTATGCAGACGCCATGCTCCATGTAGACAGCAACCATACAAATAGCACTCCACCAGCTAAGACCACAATTCATAATGCAAACAACAGTTGAATACTGGCCCTCTATAGCTATACCAAGTAGGAGATGAAAACTGTATACCAATAGATAGTGTCTGCAATAGCAGCATAATACTCATCCTCTGCAGATATCCTGCTCGACACCACAAAGCTGAGCAACAGCATCAGTGCAAACAGCAACAAAAAATAATACAAATAAAAAGGAAATAAAACTACTGTGTGGCAGGCAAAACCTACCAGTTACATTGTCCTCTGCAATGCACTCTAACCTGCTATCACAACCATACACTCTCACCACCCATAGCTGTGGCATGGCCATGCTTCTGCCAATGACAGTCTCAGTTAATCAGGTTCCATCATTGCAATAAATGGTAATGAAGTGTCATCTGCAGTCACAGGCAATGAACTGAAACATTTTTGAATCACTATTGCCCATGACTGTAGAGGACAATATACAACAATACCCCACAATGGGCATGAGCTATACTGCAATACTGTGTGCTTTATCATTCCCATCTGTATCTGCTGTTTGCCTCCCCCAACAGGATTCACACTGCATTATGTCTGCTGGCAGAGATAATCTGTATTTATTAAAAAAACATTTCCCACCCTCACCTTCATTCACAGATAGGTAACTGTATTGTGCTTGCAGATCATGGAATTAGCAGTTTCTTTTGTATTTCAGATATGTTTTTCCTTTCTATTTTATTATTCTTTCATGAATCTTTTGTCACTTGTCAGGATTCTGACAGTTCTCGTTCTTTATCCATGCTGAGTCGTGATGACTTTTCTATTTCTTTCCTTTTACTCAAACCACAGGTTTGTTCCTTTAATTTGTCTCTACTGTAGAGAACATTATTAGACACATGACAGTCTGTTCATACTGCTATTAAAGCTAAGTAATTGCTGTCACGGTAACTCTGTTCTACATGATCTATAACAGTGCTCTTAGAAGTACCTGCCCTAAGCTGATCCATATCACCAAAGCATTTTGTTTCAATGTAGACTTCACATCTGTTCCAAACTCTCCTAAATACTAGACACTATACAAAAAGACACTTAGACATAGATGTGCTGCAATGATTTATGTATGACTGTTATAGGTTTTGCAATTATGTACTTCCATGTCCAGGCACAAGTGGATGTTTAAGCACTGCATCTAACATCAGTAACTTAGTAGCTCTTGATGAAGGGTTCCTGCTAACTGAAAAGCTCAAATACTTGCAAAACTTATGGTTGTCCAATAAAAGGTATTACAGCACATCTGTGGTTCCAGTGTCTTTGTGTTCTGTTAGTGGACCCAGAGCCATATCCATCATTAGGTGACCTAGGTGGTTGCCTAGTGTCCACTGGGGTCTGCAACAACATTTAATTAAAACAAAAGTCACACCATTTTTTTCTTTTAAGTCTCATGCATTGCTCATTGTTAGATCAGGTTGTTTCCCACAGAGAAGTGGGAATTACAACTGTTCAGGACATTCCACTGCTTTGCTTTGCTTACACAGCTGGGCAGCATACAAAGACTGTTCCATGTACTGCACACACAGCTGCATAGTGAAACATTCCACTGGTGTGTGTGTGTGTGTGTGTGTGTGTGTGTGTGTGTGTGTGTGGGTGTGTGTGTGTGAGAGAGATGCCTTAGTTAGGAATAGCAGGTTGGTTAATTAGCTTGCTCAGACCCAAACACTGTACCTTGGTTATAGGTGACAGGAGCCTTAATCCTATACACCAACTACCAGATTAATCAGAGTTGATTTAAACATGCTGAAATGGGTAATTTTTTGTCTTTTATTGGTTTATTGGTTCATTCATTTTGTTTCACTGCTTAATGGGAAAAAAAAACTCCAAAATTACAGGGCTGAATGTGTGTTTCAGTGCATTTTTAAGGAATGTGAGTTTCTGTGAATTTTCAGGGAATGTGAGTTTCAAGTGAAAAGACGTGTACTGTTGCTTATGCCAAATCTGTTTTCAATGCGCAACTGTTTTGGTTAGCAAATGGCCATTGTGTTTGTGCTATAAAGTTTCAAACCAGCATAAGTAGCATAAGAGGAAACATAATTGCATTTGGTGCAGAAGGCTGTGGGGTCTACTCTTACACTATGTAGATGTAGTGCTAATACTGGAGTGCATTTTAAGGGGGGGTGTTGCACTCCTGAGTGTATTGTCCTTTGGATGAGATGTTAAACTGAAGCCCCCACTTGACTTTATTAATGATAGTTGCTGTGAGATATTTTACATCCACCTGAGATATCAAGTAGTTTTTTTATTGATATATACATTACATATTATTTATATATTTACATATTTCCATTATTTACATCTATTTACAAATCTCCATACATTATAAACTTCAATTTAAGCATTCCTCCCAATTCTTTTATCCACAACCAAAACATTATTTTGTCCAAAATCTTTGTCAAAGTCCATTTTCCATTGTATTTAATTTCATTTAGTCTCTCATTCCATATAGTCCATGAAGCATAAAATATTATTCTGTCCATTTTCTTCACTTCTTCGTGTTTTTATGCACTATAATAACCAAATTCTATTATGGCCATATTTATTGTGCTCAGAATTTAATCAACATTTCACTCTATTATGTTTACATATTTCTTTCCCCAAACTATTAACTCTTTCACATTTCAAAAACACATGCTCAGTAGCCTCAAACTCTCAACATTTATTACATATTTTATCTTGTTTTTTTTTTGTATGGCATATTTGCCTTAACCATCAATTTTCTGTTAGACAATCTCCATAAAAAACATTACATTCTTTAACCTTTTTATAGTTATTATAGCTTATCATTATGGCTTTTTTCTTATCTATTTCTAAATCTTTCCATGGATAAATGCAATAAAATGATTTCATAATACTTAAGTACCATTCCTTTCTATTTTTTTCACATATATTATTTTTTTATTTTCCATAACACAATTTTGTTTTGGTACTCTTTCATTTCTTCATTCACAATGCTTTTATTTCTTTTTGTAACTTCCATTCCTTCCCACAGTTCTTTGCATTTATAATATAGTATCATGTCTATCAAGATTTTATTTTCCTTCATAATTCCTTTTTAATACTGTGTATAAAATTAAAGATGCTTCATGTACTATTGGGTTTATTAAACCCAAGCCTCCTTGTTCTTCTTTCATATACAGAATCTCTCTCTTGACTGAATTCAGTCTAGAGACCCATATAACAGAAAATATAATCATCACTAGTTATTTTTCATACTTAATAGGAATCATATGCATGTTAACAACATAAGCGTTTTTTCCTATTACCATGGTGTTCAACAAGTGTGCTTTTTTCTATATGAAAATCTATATGATTTCCAAAAATTAGTTATATCCTTTACTTCTTTGAGTACATTATCCCATTGTTGTTGTCTGTATTCATTCCTTCTAAATATTATTCCCAATAAAGCTATATATTTTTCATTGAACTCAATACCTCAAAATTATCAAACTTTCAAAACCAAATCCTTTACTTTTCTCTTTATTTATACTTAAACCATTTTTTAATTTATACTTAATTTTTCATTTATTTTTGCCATCCATGCTTTATTTTTAACAATTAATACAATATCATCTGCATACTTATACATTATTGCCAATTGTACTTCCTTCATCATTTTGTATCCACCATTACTTGACATTTTATTAATTTTCTTCACTATTACATTCATAACTAATGAGAAAATTATACTACTAGCTGGGCAGCCTTGCTTTATTCTACATTCTATTTTTGTTTCTTCCCCAATCCAGCCATTTACTTTCACATAGTTTCTTTCATAAACAGATTTTATTACCTGTAATATTTTTGCTTACATTATATGCCTGGAAAATTCCCTATAATGATTTATATTGACTATTATCATGGGCTTCACTTATATCCCCTATCATAACCATTGCTTCTACATTTTTATTTATGATATCATCAATTATTTCTATTATTATCCATAATAACTCTTTAACTCCCTTTTCCTTTTTTTCCAAATACATTTTGGACATAGATTCTATTATTTTTTGTACACTTTTTGTTATTATTCTCATAAAAAAATTATAATCTGTATTATTCAATGTTATAGGTCTCCAGTTTTTTATCTCCTCTTTGTTTCCTTTTTTAAATATAACTGTTATAACTCCTGTACATATCTCCTTCTCTTTTATTCCAATTTCTAACCATTCATTCATAATATCTCTTTCATTTCTTTATACATATCCTATTCAATTCCATCCAATCCTGGTACAGAATTCATGTTAATGTCTTTTAGAATTTCATTCAATTCTTTCACAGTTATTTTTCGTTCTAAATACTCATTATCTTCATTATTTAATTTTTCACCTTTATAAATGTGTTCTATGTTTTCTTCTCTTTTAACAAATAATTCCAATAGATATTCCTTAATTATATCATATATTCCTTCTTGCTGTCTTATTTGCTTACCTTCCTTATTTTTAATTCTCTTATTTGTTTTTCTTCTTTTATCATTTTACTCAAATATGGTGCTATCTCTTCTTTCTTTCCTTGCAAACAATTTTTTGTTTATATAAGTTGTTAATTTTGCTTTGATTCATTTTATATATTTCTCTTTCTTTTTCATAAAATGAAATTTTCTTCTCTAATAAGTCTCTAAAAATTTCTTGACTTAATATCTTATATCTACCTTTTTCTTTTCTTATTGTCTTCCTTATACATTCTAAAAACACTTTTTTATATTTCTCTTTAAAATTAAGCCACCAAAGAGTCCAATAGTCATAAAACTCTTTCATATTCATGTGATTGCCCCATAATTCCATAAGTTCTTTTTTCTCTTCTAAATCTGATTCCTTTTCATTAATTCTCTTTATTAATTTCCTGTTCTTATATATTCTTTGTTTTCCTGTACTTTAACCCATATAGCCATATGATCTGAAAATCCAGCATACCTAATTCCTTTTTTACAACTTTTAATCTATCAGATATTGAAAAATAATAAATTTCTGTCCTACTTTTATTCCTTTTGTAGGTCCAGTGGTTATTCTCCCATACACTTAACTTTCCACTTCTCATAATTTATTTCACCATTTTAAAATCACAATTGCTCTTATTTTCTCTTAAATTACAATTAAAATCTCTCACCATCATAATGTCCATATTTACACAAACATATTCAAGAATATTTTTAAATATCATTTCTCTCTCTTTTTTGTGCATATAAAGCTGTAATTCTATACACATATTTTTTTCCATCTCAAGTCTATTACCATAATTCATCCTAGTTCCAGTATGGTTACATCTAATATTTTAATGCTTTGTTGACATAATATACATATGCCAGAGCACGTTTCTTTCCCCATGTTACAAACTACCACACCATTCCAAAGTTTTTCAGTTTGGGTTCTTTCTTCCTCTGTTAATAATCTGATATCTGCTAAAACAGTAATATGTGCATCTACTGTAGCACAACATTGTAATTCTACTCTTAAGATTTTTCATGCTGTTCACATTTAAAGCTAATATTTTTAGCTTTTAAGAACAGCTAGTATAATAAAATATTTACCCATTTTCTTTCTTATTTTCTCTAAGCATTATATTTTTTTAATTTTCTTTTCCTTTCTTTAATTCTTTCCCTATTGCATTATTTGTATTTTTTACTGTGTGCCAATCAGCTTCTTCCTCACTTGTCTCCTCTGTTTCTTTATCCTTCTTACTTTCTTTAACTTCATGTCTAAGCTCTTTATCAGTCACATCTTTTTGTACATTTTCTTGTGCAACACATTCTTCTGTTTCATCATCCTGTATAACTTCATTTTCATTTTCATTTTCTTGCACATTCATTTCATGTTCTAGCCATGAATGACCAGTATCGCCACATTTTATGCACTTTAAATCATATTTTTTGCATTATGTCCTGTTTTACCACATAAATAACATATTTTTATCACATTAATTGATTAAATGATCATTTTTTTCTACAAAAATAACAAGTCTTTGGTTGACTCCTGTATTTCACAAAACCCGTTACCATGAACATTAATAATACTAGGTACATGCATAACGTTATCATTTCCCATTTTCAGTATTACTCCACATTCCCATCCCTCAGTTCATAGTCCCCTTTCATCATATATTTTTGTAATGTATATTACTTCTTTACATATAGTTAAATGTTATTTCAGTTCTTTTGCTTCAACTTCAGTTCTAAACTGGATCATTATTCTTTTTTTTGTTTGTCTGTAAAAAGCTTGCACCATATATTTTGACCATGGATAAATATTTTTTATTTTTCATATGCACCCAAAAATGTCCCATGGCCTGCACAGTCTCAAATATCAAGTCACAAAAAGTCTCTTCATTAATTAAAATAAATGTTCTTACCTCTTTTGCTTTGACACCCAAAGGTACTATGACAGAGTCCCAAACCTCATACCTGTCCAAACTTTCTTCTTTTTTACTGCTCATACATACTGTATACTTCTTTTTTGTTTCTTTTATTTCTTCTTTTTCTTTGCTCCTTCTCCCACAGTTTGTGCATAAGGTTTTTGTCTCTTGAACTTTTTCTGGCACAGTCTCTTCTTCTCCTTTTTCTTCTTCTATTTTCTCCATGATATCACTCCATGAAATTGCTGCTCCACTTTTGGCTCACTTTGGTTTACCATTTCTTCCAAATAATCATCCTGCAACCTCTCTGATTGGAGAGGTTGTAATTATGCATTTCTCAGAGGTAACTGTCTCTCCTTCAAACAATCTCCTCTGAAAGTTTTCCTCTGAATCCATTTCTATTACATCCACAACCTTCTTTTCCCTCCAATGTCACTGTTAAACTTCTGGGAACAATCCTACCATTTCAACTAAATTTTCAGCAACTTTCACTTCATTTTCAGCAAAAGCTAAATCAACAACGTTGTCTCCCTGTTCCTCTTGGCTGCCTCCATGCCTGGACAGGAAACAGGAAGTCAGGATGTGTAACACACAAAGCCTTCCCCTGACTACCAAGAGTAGGGGAAGTTCCCCAGTGCCCTGGCCAAATTTGCACTAATAGTATAAATACTGCCAAGGGTATCCTCGGAAAAGCTGTTGCTAGCCTAGTGGGACTAACCTGGTCAACAAAGGACATTTAAATTAAAAGTTTTAAATTAAATCCATATCACTGCCTTCATTTCAAAAGTAAAGAAGAAACGAGTATGCAAACTGACAGTTTAGAGCAGTGTTTATGGCAACTGGGAGGAGAAAGACAAGTAATGGGACACCAGAATGACTATGAGGAGGAGGCCTGGTCCTTTCCCCTACCTAGGGCCCCATATGTCCATGATTCAACTCTAAGTGGACCAAAATGGCATTTCTTATTTTTTCTAAATACTGAACAGTTATTCAGCCTTTTCTCTTCATTTACTGAGTGATATTTTATATTTTCTTGTTGCTCATTTTGATCATGATTATCATGGTTGTTATGTACATGCTAAACAACACAGTGCAATTCATAGTCATGGATTGTTTTAATGACCTGCCATCTCAATGTATCTACAAACTGCCACCTTTCCCATTACTGCACTTATTACATCTTGTCAGCATGTTATTAGTGTGATCCATGTTTTTGAATCCTATTACTGACATGTCAGCAGAGTAAATATAGTATGCACAGCTACTTTATGTAACTGCATACTATGTTTATGAATATAACAATTTTCATTAATGACCACTAATATTAAGTATCCTAACACATCTTTTCTAAGAAAAAATGTATTTCTGAAAAAAAAATGTTTCATTATATGTCAGTGTTTCTGTGCTTTGGATAACAAATTGAGTTATATTTAATTGCAATTATATCTGGGACTAGCATGCATTTATGACACAGTCACTTCCAATGCTATATTACTCTTAAGTATTTCTTTCAAATCAGTCATGAACTGTTTAACCCTACAGACTGAAATACTACATCTGAAATGAAATTTATTTTCTTCATTTTCTCAAATCATGTCTCTGAACTGATTCATATGTCTCGTTCTCAGAAATGTTTAAATGCACACTGTGAATGGCATTTGTATAAATGTAAAAATGTTGAGCAAGGGGTAATTTTACTAGTATTTTTCTTTCTCAAGGCTACCACCACCCGCTGATCTTTATTCAAGGTAGTGACTTGCCATTATATTAGGGAAACAAAAAACAAGTTACCTAACTCCATAACAACTGGTCCAGTTTCATGCATCATCTTTCAGCTTCTAGGAAAAATTGCTCAGAATTGTATAACTGCTAACATTGTAATAAATGCTAATATTTATATTCAACCAAGATTTATACTAAACCAGGTACTTGTTTACAGTTCATTGTGTGCCTCTTCATGTAATTTAGCATTCTTGCTAATATCTCTTCCTGCCATCATGCAGTTTTTGTTGTTTCTTTCATTAGAGGACTTTTATGAGAAACCATGATGAGATAAGTGTCAATTATATCATCAGAATGATATGAATCAACATGTTATCTTTCAAATTAAAATAACCCAGTGTTATACTGAAGTTTTGGGCATATTTTATAATCTGCATTGTTTGTATACTCCCAACTTCATGTCCTAGTTCTTTGATACCATATCATATAGGTTTAATTCATTCTTCACATAGTAAGTGTATGATTTACCTTTTAGTGCTAATTGTACTTGATTGTATAGAGAGAGGAAGAGAGACAGAGTGAGAAAGAATGAGAGTTCTGTTCCTTCTGTTGCACTTTCAATGACCTACAAAGTCATTTGTGTGAACATTATTTGTATCAAACATTCATTTTCTTGTATATATTTTGTATCATAATAAGTGTGTGTGTGAAGGTTTGTGGGTTAGGGTTAGTATAAAGATTAAGGGATGGGAAAGCTGTAATGTGTGTGTAAGTGTGCATGCATTTGAGATTTAAAGAAAGTGTTAAGTGAGGGGATATATTTAATGCTGTATGTATGCATTGTTTATTGTGTGTGTGTGTGTGTGTGTGTGTGTGTGTGTGTGTGTGTGTGTGTGTGTGTGTGTGTGTGTGTGTGTGTGTGTGTGTGGCTGAGCCTGTCATGTTTAGTGATAGTATTATGAGAATGATGTTTTTAAGGTAAGGTGTTTTCTGAAACACTACCACTAATCACGCAAATTATATATAGAGGATTTTAGTGTAAAGCTCATAAAAGGAAATTGCTTTCATTTTGCCATCTCTACTATGTTAGATGTTTTGAGTGTTCAATAGTATGATTTTTTGCTGTATTAAGTCTGATGTTTTGCATTTGATTTTGTGATACAGAATGTTACTTTAATCATATATCTATCTATATCTATATATATATCTATATCTATATCTAGTTTTATATATATATATATATATATATATATATATATATATATATATATATTTGTGGGGTCGCCTCACTTCATATGGTTGAGAACATATTTATTTATTTTATTTATTTTACATTTGTTAACCGGGGGTGTCTGACTGAGCTGAAAAGGCCCTTTTTCAGCAGAGGCCTGGGGAGAAAAGTTCCACAAAGAAAAATTACAGACACATTTAGTTATTTAGACATGGTCAGTATACACATAAATTACAAGAGACATGTTTTTACAGTGGTGTGTGGCACATAAACAGTTACAGTGGAGAGAACAAACAAAAAATATTAATTTTAAAAATAAAGGTAATTAATATATTTGTGGTGTACAGCTGAAATTTGGAACATAGGTAGAATACATACATAGTACACAGGTACAGTACACTCATTGTAGATTAGCCAGTGTTTGAGAGTAAGATTGAAAACTATTATCAAGTGCTGTAGATTTAGCATGTATATGTTATCCGCTTTCACTAGCCTGGGGAGCAATCATGGCACTGCCAACTTTGCTTGAGATGTTGCCTGATGAGGTCTTTAAATTATATATATGATCGACTTTCCAAAAAGTCAAAGCTTTTGTATGGAGATTGTGGTACAGTGGACTGGGGAATTGAGCGTTTTTGCAAAAACATAACATTTTTATTGTTTTGTCATATGGTCTGTACCAGATGAAGTTCGTCCTTCTGAAAAGTTGATCTTCTGACACTGATCTATATATATATATATATATATATATATATATATATATGTATATTATACATATTTATAGCACTGAGGGTTGCACATTAGTATTGCTTGTCTCACTTTAGATATTTTTTCTCTCCTGTGTCACCGTCCAGTGCTGACCGGGTCCATGAGCACTGTGCAGGTGTGCAGCACATCTCTAAGTATTTTGACCAAGAGGAGCTACAGTACATCCCAGGTGTGAGACTCTTGGTGGCAAAGTGCAATTATGAATGATAATGTAGAATAAGATGATTGGTTCAAAGCCAGAAGAATTAGATGACTGGTTCAAAGCCAGTAGAATAAGACAGTTTACCAAATATTAGCAGACAGTATGCACCTGTAAGTGCCTGTGCTTCTCAGAGAAGATGGGTGTGTTGGCATTTAAGACAGAATTACAGACAGATATGGTGTTCTCTACTAAGTTGTTACTCAAGAAAGACAGATATGGCACAGCCTTCAGAATATGTCAAGGGAGGTACAAAAGAACACTGGTAAAAATGACAGTAGTGGGCAAAGTATAATACAATTCAATTGTCTATAAACTACTATTTTTGAAAGTTTGGCATACTACATAGCACATAGTGTTTTCTTAAGGAAATTTGCCATTTTGAACTATTACAAATACCCTGAATGTTAGTGAATCATTAATGTGGCATGCACCTATCATGGTAGGGGAAGAAAGAATCATTTTACTTTATCTACAGCAATTATAGCGAATGTCTCTACACTGAAAAAAAATGTTGAAAGAATGTACAGTGAACATTATTGTTGTGCTTTTTGGGGGGGGGGGTTGCAGGAGGCAAGCCTCCCTGCATTCCAATGTGGGGGGGCACCTCCCCCCAAACCTATCTATACCCACTCCAAGGTCACGTAACAGTTGAGAAAAGAGACAACTCCACTGTTGATGAAACTTACTTCAGCAATTTTTTATTCAGTCTATCATCCCATGTTGAAAAGATTAATGATTAACTTACATATTCCTGGGAAAAAGAGATATCTGTAGTAAGTGCCAGGTAACTGGTTGTCCATGATTTCAGTGAGCATTAATAGCATATGGGAAGGCACACTAATATTCTAAAGAGTGTATGTAATAAACTTAATCTTTCAACTTTGATTACTGCTTTGTGCCATAATTAATCCATCTGATTTCACTATTTTAAAAATTCCACTTTACAGTCTTGAGATACTAAAATTCGAAATGTCAGTATTTCGAGATTATAAAGTGTAACCGTATATAATATATATAGGTGTACCCGAAATGATCTAAACAACATAAGATCAACAGTAAAATGAATGATAGAAAAGTATCTAAAGTGAAAATCACTGACAAAACTGAAGTTATAGTAGGGGAGAGTTTATGGAATTTCCCCACAGTTGTTTGATGTCAGAGTTGATAAATATAATTAGCAGTGGGTGTGGAGGGTGCAAGGGACATCCCCCCTGCAACCACACTGAAAAATCTTGCATGATGTAACCCTATATGAAATCATTGAAGAATCTGGCACAATTCAACCACATTTTCTCAATGTTTTTGCAGGGGGCAAGCCCCCCCCCCCTTGCACCCCCCACACCCCCTACTAATTATGTATACCAACTCAGAGATTGCACAACAGTGGGAAAAGGTCATAAATTCTAGTATAACTTCACTTTTGCCAGTGTTTTGTGTTTAGATATTTTTCAGTTTAGATCTTTTTTACTTTTAGATATTTTTCTGTCAATCTTATGTTGCCTAGATCATTTCAGATACACCCATTTATATATATATATATATATATATATATATATATATATATATATATATATATATATGTGTGTGTGTGTGTGTGTGTGTGTGTGTGTGTGTGTGTGTGTGTGTGTGTGTGTGTGGGAAGAGAAGGCACAGCTCTCAACTGTCACCCACAGAGTTAAGGATGATGCCAAAAATAATCAAGGTAAATTCACCAACAATTAGCCACAGATTTTTAAATGCTGTCCATATGATCTTAAGATCTTAAAAACATACAAAATATGTCCAGGTGTAGGAGGGATACCAGAGAAGCTCTAGACCAAATTAAGGATACCCTGTCAAATGCTGTACAATTGAGAGGTATGCTGAGTAAGTGGGCAAGGAAAAAAAGAAGTAAGAGGAAGGTAAGAGGGTTAGGGTATGTAACATGTGCACACAAACATAAAAAATAGGCAAAACTGGCAGGACAGGTGCTAACAAAATGAGGGTTATAATGGAGAAGGAGACATTAGACATACGGAGGTGTTTGGGAGGACAAGACTATGAACAAGCCAGGGGTATAGACACAAAAGTGAAGGTAACACCATGATAGGGGATAGGATGGGGTTGCACAGCTGAAACCCTGAGAGCTGTAAATTAGTGGTAACTTAAACACCACCCTGACATCCATCACCAATGGGGCCTGGTTCAAATGGAGGAGCCATTGCAGGATGTGGTCGCCACATAATAAGCTGCTGGAGAATGTTCTCGATATGGCCAATGTGGGCATCCAGCCACTTGTCAATAAACTTTTTCTCTATGTCAAACATCTGCTCATAGGTCAGAAATCTGTCATCCCCCCACTGCTACCAATTAGGACAACAGCTCCAGACTCCAATACAGAGCTGGCTGGCTAGTGTGCCCCCTGCAGCTGAGGTTTGAGCTGGTGAGGTAAGCATGGTAATCCAGCCTGTAGATGGAGTGGATGGCTGTGCCACATGTGGAAGGGTCAGACAATCCTTGCTGCGATGACAGGTGCAGGTCTATATTCTGCTACATAGAACTGTAAAATACATGGAGAAATACAAAGCAATAAACAAACAAAAAAATGTATGTAATACAAAAAGCATAGTGAGAAATAGGGTAGGGGAGAGAAGCAGTGATACATTGAAAACTGCAGCTCATGTTTATTTGTTTTCTTACATCAGTACAAACAATGTACTTGAAACTACAACAAACACACATCTCAAATTACCAACAATGATACAATATACAGCTGTGGGTAGGACCTGAACCTACATACATTCATATATACAATCTGAAAAGCAACATCTCAAAGTGTTATGTTACACCTACAACCCTTCTGAAGTCTGTATTCAATTGCGCATTAATAGCATCAAGACGTATGTAACACAGCAGGCTGAGTTCTACGATGGCAAGAGATTCAAAGGTCTCATTACAAGACTGTTAGCTATTGACATTTGTGTCAACATTTAAACCTGTATGGATGAAGTCTTTGCATTCACCCTGGCACCTTGTAAGGTGCTCTATCCTCCTTCTCCTGTGCATTTGTGCATTCTTTGTTATAGCTTCTGGGTCAATCGCCATTGAAACAAGTTTGTGCAATATCTGTGGATGCCACATAGTGACAGTTTGTATGTATAAGTAAAAGAAAGTTTACTTATGGTACATTTGTGATGTTGGAACTTTAAACTTAGCTACCCAATAGCCAAAAAGGTCACCATGTCACTTTAGTGATGGTGACATTGCATTTTGCCCTTTGAACCTGGCACAGTTTTATACTGTAGGCCCTTAGACCTCTCCTCCAGTAGTCATTGGCTGTTATCACAGTGGGTTGCTGGAGGAATATTTTACATTCCTTTAAGCACCATCAGAGCCAGATCATGGTCAAATGGGGCCCAAACACAGTAGTGGATCACTTCCCCCCACACAGTTATCATAAATTTGGCTATTTCTCCCCAGTTATCACAAATATTGCTCAAACCTATCAGTGCACATGCAATTTTTTTCTTTACTTCTATAATGATTACAGATATTTTGATTTCATTTAAAACTTTTATTACTTTTATAATGATTGCAGATATTTGAATTTAACTTAAGGCTTCTATTTCAGATTTTATAGCACTAACACTGATGGCCATTTTTTAAACAAAACAAAATAGTCTCAAATTGAAAATAAACTTGACATGAGTAACAGTAAACTTCTCTGCGTGTGAAACTCATGATCATTGAAACTGCATTGAAACCCACATTCACTAAAAATGTACCTGGTGAGTGGCAGATTAAGTGTATCTTGGCCCTGGGTTGTTTTCAAATCATGGGCCTAAAAATGTGTGCAGGGCCATGCATAAAGACGTGTTCTTTGATTCATCTTTCTTCCTAATTGTGTGAAATTATATTCCTTGTTTAATACAGTAACATTTGTTGAAGTGAGTTTTAAATTTATAGTTCATGGTTTCCAGTAAGCAGTGAAACAAAATGTACAAACTAATAAAGACAAAACTACTGATTTCAGAACACTTCAACCATAAAAGGCCACTCAAACTGCTGTCATTAAAATCCACCAGTATCAGTCAAAATGCACAATTTTTGCATAAGTAAAATTCATCTGAATAATTCTAGAGTAAAGAGAACTATTACTAATACAAAGGTTGCTGCAGGCAAACAACATTACATTTCAGTGCTTCATCTACAAATGCAGTACTTGCTGCCCTTGAAAAATAAATTGCCTATATTACATTAATAAAACTGGTGTGCTGGTGACATGTAATAGAGAATGGCTGGCAAACAATGAAAACAGGTTCATATCTACTAAACATCTCAACTAATCAATAATACACTCATGAGTGTAGCACTCCCCCCTCTTTCATTATGCTGCACTGCAGTATCAGCAATTGATCTACCTGGTGTTTGAATAAAACCCACAGCCTTATGTACCAAAAGTAAAAGTGCCTACCTGTTGTACCACTGGCTATGGAACACAGTGCTTTAAAAGTCAGTGATTGATGCCGGCAGACTGTAATCCTCAATTATTAAAAAAAAGATAAAGATATTAAAGGAGACCTAACAGTTGGCGTAGAGTTTAAGGCAGTGACCTATCAATAAATAAAGTCCAGAGTTTGAGTCTGAGCAAAGTCGCTTAACTAGACAGTGTCCCTAACTAGCTCATTACACTCAAATGCTGTGCACTCACCCTGTACCATTTCTCCTGAACAGCATATTTTCAGACTGCCTGCAATGCAATCCATTACTCTAATGAATGGATCATTCTTCTATTACTCATATCTCTATTTCCCTCCATGTTGTACATCTGTTATTGCCACCCCTGAGAGATACTGCTGGTCTCTGCTGCAATTTTTTCTCAAATTTCCCATGCATTATTGATGTCCAGATATAGTGCAAGTTTTCTGAAGATGTCATTGTCCTAACAGTGATGTTTCTGGGGTTGTTTTTGTCTTTTTAAGAGCTGATGAATTTTTCCATCAATTTTTTTTATTTTTTTATAGTGAAGCCGGGTACCCTCCCCCCACTAGCAACAGGCCCTAGGTATCTGCGTGCCACCTCTGTACCCTGAAAGGTGCAGGAACTTCACCCTCAGAGACTTGTTTTTCTCATATAAGTTGAAAGAAGTATAGCTGGTATTTCATGGCCATACCCATAATGCACTTTGCCAACTGCCAAACAGTATGTGGTAACTCAGTTATGTGAGCCATGGTGGGATCAGAATTCTTTTTTACTATTTTCCAATCCTTTTACATTAGCCCAAGGTGTGAAACATGGCAGCACTGTCTCTGCTTCTGAGACATGAATACCGTTTGTCCTGCAGCTATTCCATTATTAGTAGTTTATATGTGGAATTACATCTACTGCCCCAAACCCAAAGGGTGAATCATGCATGCAGTGTGCTATCTGCAGCTGCATAGGCATGTGGAAGATGCCATGTAGAATTCAGGGAAATTTAGCAATTCAGATACAGTAATCAGCTGAGCCCTCATTTGCATAATCACCTTGTCCAGGCACACACATTTGCATGATATAAGTGTGCGGGAAGGTACTGAGCCTCAACAAGCTACGGAGGAATTCAGAGAGCTGCATGACATCAATCTGCAGTGGGTGCTGGATCCCAAATTCGATAAGGTAAGTGCTACTTTTTCAACTCCACTTTTGTAGGTATGGCATCTCTTAGCTGCTGTAAGACTAAACTGCATAATAAAGAAGCTTTGTTATTACTTTTAACAGTTACTGAATGGGTGAATGGGCAGTGCCAGTAAAAGGCTAGGGCAAGACCAGTACAAGGCTAGGGCATTGGTTTTATAATGGAGGATTGCCAAGCCTAATGGGAAACACACCCAGTAGCAAGTACTCAGAACTCACATGAATACATTCAGGCCAGCCTTGAAGTAAGGCTTTGTGTCAAACTATTTGCATAGTTTATAGATTCTAAGTATACCACATGTGCAAAAGTCTTTTTAACAATGAGGGGAAACAGTCATGTCATCTCGTTGATTGGAAAGTAATGGAAGTGGAAGGCGGGTGACATTTTTTCATTACTGCTATGGGCCTGACATTAGGCAAATAGACTAGACAGATAAATATGACTACCAGACACACCAGCATCATGGTATACTGACTTGGGGTAAAACAATATGGTAAGGGTTTGCCTAGGGTAGTCATAACCACCGTGGTAATACCAATATTTTCCATGCCTACAGACCAATGCCCAAAAGAGATACCAAACAAAATGCCACTGGCTCTGTTGAGAAATCTAGATATACAGCAAAATTCTCTAAAGCAGAGAATGAGGCATAACTTCAGGCCCTCCATCTCTATGTCCAGTAGCTCTTTGGGTCAGATGCTGGTTACTGGGCCTACAAAGACCATATTTGGAAAGATCTTGTGGTGGACATTAATGCTGTTGGTGGCCAAGAACATACGTATGAAATGATTTGCTGCAGGAACACTGAGATTACAGAAGCAGTGGAAAAAAGCTGTTCATCTGGCACAGAAAAGAAGGTTGATGAGAAGTAAGCTGTTAGTAATACGATCTCTGATGGAGTCAGAGGAGTGTCAGGTCTCTATCAGAAGACATTACACCACTACAAGATCTGATGGTGTGGTGCTGGACACTGATGGAGAGTTTCATCACACACGATGGATACCCATTGAAGATGGCCCCAAGAAAATTGCAGTTTTCCTCCCTAGCAGCGCACTTACTTTCTTTTGCCCCATTACTCACTGGCCAACCTAGTAAAGCTGTCTGCTTTGGTTTATACAGGAATATTAGGGATTCAGCCTGCATGCTGATCTGCATGAGGTACAATATTTAAATGTTTAGTTTGAAAACACTAGTATTACAACATCTGGTTTTAATGCATGCTTATGGTGCTGGGTCATACTTAACACAGGATATTGTCTTTTGCTGTGTTCACAGGTGATTCTCTGTCCAACACCACCACAGCGGAATTACCACCATCTGATGCTAGAGGCTTTGTAACTTCTGATGATGGTGGTATGGATGAGATAGCACAGTCATTGACTACAGTGTGTGCGTCTGGCACAGGGAATGTGACCACACTAGATTCACTATACAGACCATGGATACAGTCTCTGTGTCTTTGGGCAGCTATGAGACATGCACACCACAGGAAGGACAGGAACACTGGCAGTGAGGATAGTGTGGTAGTCCCCAATGGGCATTTATCAGAATCTACCAGTAGCCCCATTATGCGGGGAGATATAAGCAAGGGGAGGGCAGGTACTGGTGCTTGTTGAAGATATGTTTACCACTTTCTCCCTGAAGCTGCTGTGACAATGGCTACAACCCAACAGATGTGCAGGGCCATCATGGAGGCACAGACTAGTACCATCATAGCTATTTCAGAGTTATTAAGGTGGGTGTTTGGAATGACCTCCAGGAGTACATAGTCATAGATTTGACAAACCCAATTGCATACTATAATGTGCCATGTCCTCTCTTGCTTGTCTGTCATGTATCCAACATTGACCACAAAGCCGTTCCATTGCTACCTTCATTAGTGGCAGCCATTGTGGCCATGAACAGTCTATATAGCTATTATGCAGAGCTAGTAGTTCCACTGTACATCTGCTGTGGAGGTGTCTGTAGCTAGTATAGGCGTCCATGGGGTTTTGGCAGTCTTGTTACTGGCACATCTGGTAACAGATGTTGCCCAGGGTCATGCAGCATGCTGACATCTTGCCAGGGCAGTGGTATGATGAGTCCAACTCCTAGTAGAGGCAGCTGTTGTGGAGAGATGAGTGCACAAGATACTCAACCCTTTACTATGCATGCCTTGAACCTGTCCAGTATATTGAGCCACATTTTGTTGCAACTTCTGCTGAGGCTGTGCCCCAGCAGATACACATTCACACCATCACAGCTCCCATTTCTTCACACGTGCAGATATACAGTGATGCTGTCCCTTTACAATGCCTTTTACATTAATGCCTCACCTCTATCTACACACTCAAAGCTCCTACACACAAGTGTAGTCTTGTTCCTCACACATTAACCTCTAAAAAACATCCCTACATGTGCTCCATCTCCCATCTGTTCAAATTATTATGTGTGCCCTACCCTTTGTACATTTTTACTTGTGTTGCATATGTCTCATGGACAGTGTGGCCAGCTTATGCATGGGTAAGCACAGCCTAGTGATGGGTTTGCATGCATCCCTTTTACTGTAGTGTATCTGCTTTACTATGGGCTGAAGCTATGTGCAAACTATTGCTTCTTTTCCCAGTATCATGGCATATTGCAACCCTCCCCCTCCGTCTAGCATGCTTACCCCTTGCTGCTAACTTCACCACTGACTTCTTACCTGGCTCAGCCCCTCACACATACTGTCTGCTGTGCTGGGGACTACTCCTGCAGCAATTGTCCTCTCTGCTTTAATTGCCTCCTAGGGAAGGTACTGTGTAACATCTCACATACTGAAAAGAGTTTTGCACATGAGCAAGAGCACCACCAGAAGAATTCAGAGAGTAAGAGCCTATTGTTAGCAGCAAAACACATGCTCCACAATGACCCTTGTTTGCAGTAGGGCATAGCTGTAGTGCTGGTCAGCTTTTTTTTCTGTGTATTTCTGATAGGTATCATCAACCAGGGTTCCAGGACATATCTGGCATCTCCAATAAGATATCTATGGATGAAGTCACTCCTCATAAACTGTTTGTACATGTCACAAGTGTGCCATATGTGAAAGTCATGATAACTGCCTAGGTGGCCTGTGGACACATTGTAGATGATACCCTGTGCATTACAGACCATCTGGCAGTTAAATGAGTGATATATTTTGCAGTTCACATACCTCCTTCACAGTTCCCTAAGTGGGGCCTTCATTTCTATGTGGATGCAATCTGGGGCCCCCAGTCCCTTAGGAAAATAGGCTATATCGTGTATGTCCTGCATGGAGTTACCTCTCTCCTCTATGGCAGTTGTAAATCAAATACGATCCCCCACATGCAGCACCTTGGCATAGAGAAAGTGATGATGTATTTCTCAAAGCAGATGCATATGATACCCCCACTGTTTCCCCAGTCAGTCATTGAAAGGTCCCTGTAGCTAATATATGTAAAGTGACAGGCAAATTGGTATCTACTGGGATAAGTACTTCATGACTCCCACAAACCTGCATATAAAGCTGACACATGTCCACAGTGTCTTTCATGGTGTCCCAGTCCACACAGTCCTGGTCAACAATGTCAGGGTCATGAAATGTAAAGCTCAGTCAGATAACAGGGTGCCTCTGAGGGTGACAACGTATACCACCTTAGCTCACTGAGGCAATAAGAGCTTCTTGCAGATATTCTATAACTAATACTGTGGCAACCCATAACATATTTCTAAGATTCACACTCACGAACACTGATGTTTGGTTATAATTATTGAGTTAATTTTTTAACCTTATGATTGGTATTTTATGTGTATTTTTATGTATTTTTATGTATATATGCATTTTTGATACAACACGTCCTTGTATGTGGTGGTTTCAATAACAATTGGTTAAGAATTTTGTACATTTTATATATGGTTCATGTATTTTGGCAGGATTATATATGATTAACACATGCAATTTTGTAAATATACAGTTTATTCCATTAAGGAAATCAGTTCAATCAATTAATTAATTCTTCATTTCATTATATAAAGGATACAAATGTGGTTTTAATTGTTCTGAGGAAGCTTTGCAATAGTAGAGTGAAAGCGCGCTCAATTTAATTGTTTTGTCCTGTTTGTACTTCTTGGGAATTTTACATTTGGATTAAATATTTTTACGCCTTGGACTCTGCTTCTGCCTGGAGTCATTTCTTTTAGTTTGGTTCTTTTGGTTTGTGGTTCGTAGTTTTCTTTTCCATTGCAGATTCGAAGGTGTTTGTGGCGACACCGGAAGTGTTAAAAGAGATGAACAACGAAGACAGTACGCCTGTGACGAGGAAGGAGTTGCAGCACGTTATGGTGCTTCTCTCGCAGATCCTTGAAAACTCTAAAAATTCTACACCGGGTTTATCTTGTATACCTGGTAACCAAATGCAGTACCGAGAGGCTCGAGATGGTCGGCAAGAACCAGTTGGGGTGAGAAGTAGTGTGCACAGAGACATTGAGAGACGCGGTTTGGTTTATGGTGACAATGAACATAATAACAAAAAGGATGTTAATAACACAGTAACCCCCTGTTGTGGGGAAAAGACTAGTTCTAATTTTAATTTTGACATTTGGTCTAATAGACACGTTTATTTTAATGAGCTTAACACTGACCAAAATTTTGAGACATACGAGGAGGTTTTCAATACATTTAGAGACAAGCTGTATTTATTGAGAACCAACCAACTGGAAATAGACTATCTTAATGAATGTATTTGTACTGAGAGAGTTCCAAAAGGGCTCAGACTGTTTAAATATCCTAATAATGTTAAACAGAATTCTAAATTATATAAGCAGCTTACTAATTTATTCAATGCAACTGGAACAGAAATGTTGAAATTAATGGTTAGGGACTATCAGTCCCAGAATGAAGTTTTATTAGCGGAGACTAATGATTTGCACAAAAAAATTTTTGACTTCCATAAAGCTAACTTAGATGTTAGAAAGTATGATCATTTGTTTGTGGAAATTGATAAGTATTGTGACAAAATTATTTACAGGAAGATAAAGAAACTGGACCATGACTTAAATGATTATAGGAATGGTAGAGCTTACCCCACCTTTAATATTGTGAACCAGTCCAAAAATACTGTGACTGTTAATTCTGAGGTGGGGGCCGTGATAATAATATTTTAGACCAACACAATCTCCCTTTAGGAAAGGATCCTGTGAGGAGAAGCGAAAGATTAGCCGGCAAGCAAAGGACATACTCCTATCAGAATGCGCCATCATTCGGGGGGGGGGGGGGACAGGCAACAGGGGAGAACCAGGCAATATTAAATATTCAGGATGTTGATTTTGGGTTGTTGAATGATGAATGTATTGTCATGCAATTAGCTGGGGAGGGGACTCTAATGGATAACCACGGGTCTATGTTGTGCAATGAGATGTTTTATTTACAGAATTTTGCTACCCCTTCACCTCTTGAGTTAGACAGTGAAATGGCTAGTGATTCAGTGACAAATGTCACTGACCCTAGAATTTGTAAAAAGGATAATTTTACGATTTATAACTTTACAGATTTAGTTTTAGATAGCAGGTATTTCAGTATTTTAACTAAAGAATTTCATTTTGCACCTGCTAAGAACGGTTCTACGGTCAACACTTTAATTGATATTAAACTTTTCATCAGGAAACTGAATTTGCAAATATATTTTAAGGGAGCACAGGTGGATAACAGTGAACTATCTAGAAAAAGTATTTTTAATCCACCCACTAATTCCTTCTTAAAGCTTTTTGATGAAATGGCCGAACAAGAAGTGAGGCATATTAATTATTACAACAACCCCACTAAGAATAACTTGTCTAAGGAAGAAGAAGATTTACTGACATCTTTGAAAAAGGAAAAGATCAGAATTATGAAACCAGACAAAGGGGGTGGGCTTGTTTTAATGTACAGTGATGAATATGAAATGTATATTCATGATATTTTGCAGGACATGGAATGTTATACCGCAGTGTCATGCAATGAAATTAACATTGCCTATTCTAAGATTAAATATTTTTTAACTGACCATTTGTTCCAGGGTGCTATTAATGAAAAATTGTTCAATTTTTTGCATGTAGACAACCCTGAAATTCCTGTCATATTTGGAATTCCCAAGGTCCACAAAGGAATAAATGCACTTAAATTTAGACTGATTGTAGCGGGGGCAGGAAGTATTACCTAGCCCTTGGCTATGTTCGTCGATTCTCAGTTAAAGAATTTCATTAATAATATACCCCATATTACTAAAGACTCTTGGGATTTTCTGAGAAGTATCACTGAGGACAAATTTGATTCCTCCAAGTGGTTTGCTCCTATTGATGTAGTGGAACTTTTTTCCAGTATTCCCCATAATATTGGGTTGGACTGGTTTTGTGAAATTTTGAGCTCCGAAGGTGGTTTGGGAGGTAACACGACAAATTTGATTTTAGAGTTTATTGATATTATCCTTAGAAACAATTTTATATACTTTAATGGGGATTTATATCAGCAAAGGAAAGGGGTAGCAATGGGGGCTGTATGTACCCCCTTATACGCAAACTGCGTATTGTATTTCTGGGAACAGAAGTTTGTTTTCAACACTGTATGGCATCAGTACATTACTTTCTATACCTGATACTTGGATGACATCTGTTTATTTTGGAGAGGCACCAAAGAGTTATTCGACGAATTTATGGTTTACTTGAATAACAGTACCTCATTTTTAAAATTTACATACATGATAGATGAGTTTGCCATCAATTATTTAGATGTTACCATTTATAAAGATGTTGCAAATCAGTGTTTTCAGTCAAAACTATATAGAAAATCCACTTTCTCTAATACTTATTTGCACTTTGACAGTGCGCACCCATATCACCAGAAAAAGGGGATTGCTAAAGGCCATCTGATAAGGTAATCTAGAATGACAAGGGATTACTCTGTGCTTCTTCAAGAATTTGACTTAATTTGTTCTCTTTTCAAGGAAAGAAAGTACCCAGAAACCTTTTTAACTAATGTAGTTGCAGAAGTGCTTGATAATAGGGAAGAAAAATTTTTTCCACTACTTGGTAAAGGTCAGTTGGGGGTTATGCCAAAAAACAAAGGCAAAAATGAGATTTCTTATAATTACTCATTTATTCACACTTTTTCGGCCACGTCGCATTTGGTGGAACAAATTATTAAAAAATACTGCCCATTATTAAGGGTAAATGAGGACATACGAAAATATATTCCTCTGCAACCCTCTTTTATTAGGAAAAGAGGGATGAATTTCAAAGATTTTTTTGAGATGAAAGGAGATCATCAAGTAGGGGCAAACAAAATTGAGAAGGGTATGTTCAAATGTGGTATGTGCAGTCAGTACAAGTATATTTTGCAGCAGAAGGAAGTGAGTATTCCATCTAGGAGCATCAGGTTTCGGTTCCTTAAACATTACAACTGTGGCACTAGGGGTGTAGTGTACATTGGTATTTGTGATGGTTGCAATAGTTTTTACATTGGTAAGACTATACGTACACTCCGGAAAAGGATTTATGAACACTTGTACGAGATTTCTAAAAAGAAGGAATCCAATGCCTTTTATAAACACTCCTTATTATGTCACAGTATGAGTATTAAATTTGCAGTGATGGAACAAGTGGCTAGCGATCCTAGAGGTGCTAACTGGGAAGCTAGGGTTGAATTTAGAGAATTGATTTGGCAGCTTAAAACAGATGCAGGGAGACCATCAGGTTTGAATGACTGTATTAGTATTGCTAGTGTGTTGAAATTGAGACGAGCAAAGTTGTGAATTTTATTTGTTTATTTTGTTTTTTTTTTTTTCTTTTTTTACAGTATGTTTTTACGAATTTATATATGATTTTTTTAAACTCAGGGTTGAATTGGTCCTTATGGATGCCTCATGTTTGGTTATAATTATTGAGTTAATTTTTTAACCTTATGATTGGTATTTTTATGTATTTTTATGTATATATGCATTTTTGATACAACTCTTCCTTGTATGTGGTGGTTTCAATAACAATTGGTTAAGAATTTTGTACATTTTATATATGGTTCATGTATTTTGGCAGGATTATATATGATTAACACATGCAATTTTGTAAATATACAGTTTATTCCTTTAAGGAAATCAGTTCAATCAATTAATTAATTCTTTATTTCATTATATAAAGGATACAAATGTGGTTTTAATTGTTCTGAGGAAGCTTTGCAATAGTAGAGTGAAAGCGCGCTCAATTTAATTGTTTTGTCCTGTTTGTACTTCTTGGGAATTTTACATTTGGATTAAATATTTTTACGCCTTGGACTCTGCTTCTGCCTGGAGTAATTTCTTTTAGTATATTTCTAAGATTCACACTCACGAACACTGAAATTCAGCTGTGTTAATTAACACCAGGGTTATGTCTCCGGGTCATGTACTTATGTTTTTGAATCACTCTGCCATCTTGATTTGCCTCATTTGCATACAAAGTGCCTCTCTCTTTTTACTAATATTACTCATTACCATCTGACTATATGGCCATTAGCATATACCATGCCATCTTTGCTACTTGGCAGGCACCACTCACAGTATGTGTGACTCTGAATTGTGCACACAATGCATATAGATGCTCATCATACAAAATTGCTGCCAAGTTTTCTGAATCCCAGAGAGTGTTTTTTGTAAGTGAAGAGCAGATCTTTCCAAACCTCTCCCCTTCTCAGGAAGGGAATGTGCCCTTTGTACCCATGTAAGCTTTAAAAATCAACCCCAAGATCATTGCATCTTGGTGCAAACTTCCCCTCTAGCAATGGTCTTCAATTACTGGAACACATGTACACAAGCACACAAACACACATGCACACACACAAACCACACAAATGACTTCAATCCTCAGTGATTTGTTAGAAAATCATAAATTTTCTGCAGAACAGACCAAATATGTTGTTGTCGTTGTATCTTTCGGCTTATCCCGGTTAGGGGTCGCCACAGCGGAACTCCAGTCCGCTAATGTTTGGTAGTGGATTTTTATGAGGCAAAAATCTGGACATTCTGAGGAAATCTGGACAGTTTGGAATTAGTTCAAATATTATCTAGGCTTGTAATTACCATAGAAATGTATGATACAAAGACATCATAACATAATTTTGGACCCTCTAACAAAATAAATTTTCCTGTTGTGATATATTTGTCTATAGTGAATTTAATTTTAACTGTCCTGTCAAAAAATATCTGTTTACAGCTATAAACAGTGCTTTGCTAAAAGACATTAACGAAATGTGTAAAAAGTAAAATAAAATTTATTAGATGTTTAATTTTATTACTAATAAAACCATAAGGGCAGTGTAGACTACAATCAACAATTGTTATTAGGTTTTATGTATTATTATCTATTTTCTTCTTCAGACCTCTGTTTAGCAGGGGAAAGCACAGGTGTTTACATTGGTGTCCTTGGCTATCAATGTAGCCCTGCAGTTCAGGATGTATCTGCTCAGACAGGAAAACTCTTGTCATTCAATTTCCAAACATGTGTGTGTCAGAGACATGTAAGTAAAATGAATTTGTGCTAGATAAAAGACATCTGAGTCACAGCTTTTATAAATTATAAAGCAATTTTATTTATAAAAGGGGGAAAAAAGATATTTTAAATGACTAAAACAGTGACTGCATGGTACAGAATGTCCTACCATTAGACAGTGACACTTAGATCACAATTCCATTCTCTTCTCCCTAGACAAAACCAAAATGCAATGCCTGATTTTCAGGAGAATTTGAATCTATTTTTTCAATCAATTAACTGACAAGAAGTTCTGCTTAATAGAATATGGACCTGTGTGTACTTATATAATTCTAATAAGACATGTAGACAGCTGCTCCTGTTTCATGGAATCTCTGGAATATACCTCAGAGTTTCTGATATCTTTCTTGATATATATGGTTTTGTCCAGAATAAGGGTATTTAAATATAAAATAAAGAATAATAAAGTTATGCATTTCTTTTTCAGAAAACATATCTTAGCACAGTCGTATCTTTTTTCTCAGAAATGAAGAAAGGCCAATTTTTAACGTCAGCCTGCAAGGTAATATCATTCTCCGTTATTTAAAATTACTCTGCTTCAGAAGTCAAGAGGTTCTGATGCTTGTGTATGTGAAAGGAGAACGAATTGAAACTGTACATCATGAATTCTGCATATTTTGTGTCTATGGAATTTGCATATGTGATTGCTTAAATGTTCATTATTTGTTGTACATTTTTAATGTTTTCAAATATTATTTATATTTCAAACATTTGTAGGCTGATGGACTGAGTGGAAAGTACAGTTGTGTAAAATCTAACCATAACGGTAGATGCCCTTGCCGTCACTGCTGCTGTATTCTTAACAGATGGGATTCCCTGCCATAGAAGCCCAACTCTCCTGCCAGTCTACCAAAGACTACATGTTACTTTTAAAAGGTACGCCATCCTTGCGAAGCATAGGACATAAAGGTGACATTGAGACCTACCATAATCAGAACTGAAAGCCCCAGTAGGAACACAGTCCAAGAAATCCAAGAGGTAACCTGTACATCCAGAAAGGCAAAAAAACTAGGGGGATGGAGGGAGGGAATGAATACTGCAACAGTGAAGACAAGGACATCTACCATTATGGTAAGATTTTACACAACTGTACTATGTCCTTACATTCATTGCTGTAGTATTTTTAACAGATGGGAGAGTGCCAAAGCTCAAGAGGAAACTTGGGAGGTGGAAGGCGCAGAACAGCTGTCTAAAAAGCCATGAAGAATGGCACTAGCAAAACCAGCCCTAGCTCTAGAGATACCATCCAACTTTTAGTGCTTGGTAAAATTATGCACAGAAGCCCATGTAGCTGTTTCAAAAATAGAATTAGTATCTAAGCCCTTGAAAAAGCACCCAAAGAAGCCACAGCTCTAGTAGAATGAGCCTTAACTGAAGAAGGAAGGCTCTTGCCATGAAAAGTGTAACAAAAGGAAATAGCTTTAGAAATCCAAGAAGAAATAGTTTGCTTGAATACAGCAAGTCCCAAAGATCTAGGATGAAAAAGAAACAAATAACTGATCAGATTGTCTAATAGCCTTAGCCATATCCAAATAATCCCTGAGTTCCCTATGCACATCCAAAGTATGCACCACCCTGTCACTGTCAGATCATGGACAGGGGAAACAAGTAGGCAGATTAATAGACTGATTCAGTGATAGCTCATTAACCACCTTTGCCATAAAAAAGGGTTAGTGAGCAAGGACACCCTTTCCTCATTAAAGACCAAAAAGATGACAAGCCATAAGAGCCTGCAACTCAGACAACCATCTGGCAGAAGTGAGAGCTAACAAAAGAACAGTTTTCCAGGAACAATGTAGCAAGTAAACTGAAACAGCAAGCTCAAAAGGAGCCTGAGTCAACTCATCCAAAACAAAATTAAGTTCCCAGGGAGGAGAAAAAGGCTTCCTGGGAGGTTTAATATTAAGGATGCCTTTAAGAAATTGTTTAATGTCAAATCTAGAAGCCAAAGGAGGAGAAAAAGGCAGACAAGCAGAGACAGCTGATAAGTGGGCATTAATAGAAGAATAGGCCACACCAGCATTGAGCAACTCAGACAAATAAGAGAGAACCAAAGGAACATTCACAGTAAGTGGGTCCAGGTTACAAAAGAGACCAAATAGAAAACCTCTTCAATTTGGATAAGTAGGATTTCCTATTAGTAGATTTCCTGGCCTCCTGCAGTACTTGCAGCACATCCTCAGAAAAAAGGTGTCTGTGAAGAATCAAAATCCATCTTCCAAGGTGTCAGATGAAGTGCGGACATGGATGAGAGATCACTTGCCTTGTGTGATTAGATCCACCCTGTGAAATAACTTGTGATGATTGCTCCTGATGAGATGCAGAAATAGAGGGAACCAATACAGTGGTGGCCAAAAGGGAGTCACCAACAAGATCTGGAGAGCATCCTGTTAAATTCCTGAACAGGACTTTCAAAATGAGAGGAAGGAGAGGGAGCACATAAAGAAACATCCCCTTCCAAGGAAATGAGAGGGTGTCCACCTTCCACAGCAGAGGACTTGGAATTCTGGCACAAAACAGTGGAAGTTGTCTGTTCAGAGGCAGGCAAAAAGATCCACTTGAAGAGTACCCCACTATGGGATAATGTCCAGAAACACATCCCTGTGAAGCATTCTATTAATGGGACTGAGTTGAGGACATGCTCAGAATGTCTGCCTCAATGTTCTGACCGGAAGGGATATAAACTGCCTGAAGAGTCATTTGATACTTTACAGCAAGATCCCATACAAGTGCCAACCAGCAAAGAAGATAAGATCTCATTTCTCCCTGTTTTTTGAGATACCACATCACTGTGGTATTGTCTGTGAACACCTTGACAGACCCTAGAGACCCCACCTGAGAGTAGGGGATGAAAAGGGATCCCTGGATTCAGAGATACAATCAGTGAAACTCCTGTCTGAGACAAGGAAGAAGAGGAACTACAAAGTCTAAAGGATGTGCATGTTGGACCCACACTGACTTCAGAAGCCACTGAAACTTTCTCATGTGAAGTTAGGCCAGAGGGAGCATTGGAATGGTGGATGCCATGAAACCCAGAGCTCTCAGAAACTCCGTGGTGGTAATGGAAGCCAGAGGAAGAAGAGTTTGAAAGAAAGAAGTGAGAGTTAAGGCTTTTGGAGGGGGGAGGGATGCAAGCACTGGCACCATCTGAATCCAGCAACCCAGAAAAACATGATCCTGAAGAATGGAAACAGCAAAATCAAGATTTTGCAAAATGATCTCTGGAGAGAACACCTGAATGAACAGGTTGTCTAAGTAAGGAAATATTTGGATCCCTTGAAGCCAGCAAAAACAATCACAGAAGCAAGGCATTCAATGAACACCCATGGGGCAGTAGAAAGACCAAAGAGCAAAGCATAAAGCTGAAAATGGCAAGAAGCAATAGAGAAATGTAAAAGCTTCCTGAAAAGAGGATAGGTCGGAATATGGAGATAAGCATCCTTGAGATCCAGTGACTCCATATAAGCCTGAGGGACCAAGACAGGAAACAGAATCTGAAGGGACAGCATCTGATAGGATGGCACTTTTAGAAAAGTGTTTAAATAAGAAAGGTCTAGAATAGGTCTCCACGTATCCTCTTTTCTGGGCACCAGAAACAGTCTGGAGTAGAAACTTTTCCCTTTAGGGACACAGGCACCTCCTGAATAGTACCCTGAATCAAGAGATTTTGAAAAACCTCTGTGAAAAAGGGAAATTGTTCCCAAGGAGGTTGAGGAACCCAAATATCCTGAGTGATCAGAAGCCAAATGAGAAGAGTAAAAGGTGAAGAGAAAGAGGAATGTGGCTGGGAAGTGATGGATAGTCATACAGCACCTGGTTTATCCAGAAATTAAAGCTTCAAAGTCCCTGAAAACTGAGTAGCCTTAACAGGAGGAGCCCATTTGCCAATCTTTTTACCTTTAGTAGAATGGTAGGATTGCCTACAAACAAAGGCAGGCTTGGCAGGGTAGTTTCTCTGAAATGTAGACACAGGAGAAACAAATGAATCTTTAAGCTCCTGTCAGACCTCACCCTTATCCCAAAAGGACTTAAACAAACCACCAGAAGCTTTCCCAAACAAAAGTTTAGAATCCAGAGGAGCATCCATCAACTTGGCTTTAATGTCATAAGGTAGAGGTTGAAGCCTAAGCCAAGAATACCTCCTCATCACTGAATCAAAAACAACAGCCCTAGAAAAGGCATCTGTTGCATCATAACTACATTTAATAGAATGACGAATGACTTGAGAGGAAATCCATAGCAAGGAAAGAACAGAAGTTTTACCCCCAGAGTCTGGAAAATTAGAAATAGGATGACATGCCTGACAAAAAAGACCCAACACATACCTAGACATACAGGTCTGGTAATTAATAGCCAGAAAAGCTAGGGTAACAGAAGAGTAAACCTTCTTAGCCAACCTGTCCATAGATTTGCTATCCTTGCCAGAAGGCAATAACTTGGGAGAAGGAAGCAATTAAGAAGGTTCATCAGAGGCAACAGACATGATAGAGGGGTAGTAACAGGACATTTATATGGGAAAGAACATTCCTCAGGCACCCTATAAAACATGTCAGGCTTCTTGGGAGCAGGAGGGCAGAGAATCAGGCACATGACAGGGACTGGAAAATGCATCCAGCAAAGCAGCCAAAACAGGAGGAATATCTGTAGGTTTAGGGAATTCCAACTGCAGCAACTCATAGTACCCCTTATGGATATCAGAGACTTGACCACAACCCCACTTAAAAAAATCCATCATCTTAAAGAGTGTGTCCCCAAAGGAAATTTCCTCAAAAGGAATATTTGGACTAATAGATTCCTCCTTGTCTAACCAATAATCTAAAGGAGAAGGAATATGAGTAGAATAAGTCAGGGATTCATTATTTAAATCTGACTCATCCTAAGAAGAATCCTGTTCTCTACATCTTTTAAAGGCAGTAGAGGACCAGTTAATATCCCACTGAACTGCCACCAATAAGGTGACATCCTCTACTATCCTGGGTCAGTAACTAAGGAACTTCAGTCCTCACTACTGACTTCAGTGTGAGACCATCACTTAAACAGAAGTAATATTTCACAATTTCCCCTAAGACCACAACAGGAACATGCTGTATAACCTAGGTCTGGACTGTATACTTCTTTCCACCCCTAGTGCAACTCCTTATTACACACTCTAGAGCCATGTGTCCAAGTTTAAGACCTCTGATACATTCACACTTAAATTAAATCTCACACATTCAAACACTTCTGGGAAAGCCGGACATAAATTTCTGTATGTGTCCTTCCCCCCAAATGATACGGTAAGACGCTGCTACCAACCTGAGTGTCTACATGCCCTTTCAAAGGGGTGTCCAATTATTAAAATTAGGTATTAAAACAAATGGTAGCAAATGCCCTAAAGCAACCAGACTTTCAAAGTGGCCCAGGAATTATTAAAACATGTATAAGCACTCTCAAGTCACTAAAGGATACACTAATTGATCAGCCACAATGTAAGATAATAAAAATATGTAATAATTAGAAAAAATGATTAAAAATATAAAACAGTAATTCCAATAAACAAACAGAATTCAATCACCAGAAAAATAAAATTAATGTTAAAGGATAGAAATCTAACATTTAGAAACAAACTCTGACTAATTTAGCTATACTTTCCTATCTAACTGAAGAACACTGTCCTGGATCTAAACTAAATTTCACAACAGAGCAAAGACAGGCTTACAGTTCTTGGCAAGTCCTTTGGGTATCCACTGCTCAGCAGAACTGTGAACTGGACTGAACTGAAAAAGTACTGTGAACTCAATCGCTACTCATCTGTCTTTAACATGCTCTTTCATAAACTAGGTTAACTGTCTCAACTGCTCCAGTTCTTATTTTCATTTCACTTTTTTTGAAAATCAACAAACAGCTGTTTATTAAAGTTTCTTCCTGTCTTTCAGTCTCTGACAGTAAACATAGAGCAATGGGAAATGTTCCGATGACATCATCTTCAGATCAGCTTACTCTGAAACAGCCTGCAGTTAGAATCACCTTCACAAACATGTGCAGTTAGACATGTAACAGAACATTGTTCAACTCTTTAAAACATCCTGTACAAACAGCATATTAATTAACATACAAGAACAATTTTATAATATCATAGGTAGTCATGCTGGCATATAATACACAGGTTAATTTGAAATTATGTACAAAACTTCAGCCAGACATGCTAGCACAGATGACAGTGTAATGTTTAATTTCTTCACACCTTCCCCATGACTCAAGTACGATTTTGAAAAAACCATTGAAAAATGATGCTTGAGAAAAATAGGTCTGTCTGGGAATATATCGACCCATTCCTCTCCTGGACAAACCATCTGCATTAGCATTATTAACCCCACTGCAGTGTAGTATTGTCATGTCATACGCTTGCAACCCTAGACTTCACTTCAATAACTTGTGATTCTGCTTGCTGACTCTATTTAGCCATGTTAAAGGGTTATAATCTCTGAGTACAGTGAATTTCCCTTCACAGAGATAGGGCTGCAGCTTCTGCAATGCTCATACTATGGCTAGACATTCTTTCTCCACAGCTGCATAACAGTCTTTCTTAGGTTAAAGTCTATGGTTAAGATATACCACTGGGTGCTCTTCTTCTTCTGAGGAAACTTGGCTGAGTGAAGTCCCACCCCATAAATTGAAGCATCTACTTGCACAACAAATTCTTTGTTATAATCCAGGCTGGCTAACACAGGTGGGTCCTCCAAAATCTCATTAAGTTTTTGGAATGCCTGCTCGCAATCTCTGGTCTACACTGCCTTATTTGGTTTATTTTTCCTAGTTAGGTCAGTAAGGGGTACAGCTATTATGCTATAACTGGGCACAATTTTCTGTAGTACTCCACTATCCCTAGAAATGCTCTCACTTGCTTTTTAGTGACAAGAACTGGCCATGCTTAAATAGCTCCCACTTTGACAGGTTCTCACCTAATCTTCTACCATACTCACCTGACACTTACTGGGTTTAATGCTTAATTCTGCCCTTTTTAATCTACCCAGGACCTCTCTAATATGTTGAAGGTAGTCTTGCCATGAATGGCAGTAAACAGCAATGTCATCCAACTATGTTAGAGCATAATCTCCCGTTTCTACTAAGATATGATCTACCAGTCTCTGGTAAGTTGCTGGCGCATTTTTCATTCCAAAGACCATCCTTGTAAATTCATACAATCCAAAAGGTGTTACAAAAGCTGACCTCTCTCTAGCAATGGGAGTGAAGGGAACCTCCCAGTATCCCTTGGTCAGATCAGTAGTGATCATATACCTGGCCTCACCCAGCTGTTCTAAGGCTTCATCTCTTCTTGGCATGGGGTATGCATCTGACTCTGTTTAACTGTTTAATTTTCCTAAAGTCTATGCAGACTCTAACACTATCAACCTTCTTTCGTACCAGCACTACTGGGGAAGCCCAGGGACTACTGGATTCCTGAATTACCCCCAGTTCTAGCATTTCCCTTATCTCCTCCTTCAGAGTTTGTTTAACTTTCTCAGGTACTCTATAAGGAACCTGCTTGATAGATTTTTGGGGTCCAGTGTCCACATGGTACTGCACCAAGTCAGTATACCCAGGTTTCCCCTGTGAACATGTCCCCAAATTCCTTCAGTACTGCTCTTATCTCTCAAAATTGATTAGGAGTTAACTGCTGCAATATGGCTATCTCTTTCACAGAGGTGTCAGTCCCAGCCTCACCAAGAAGATCAGTTACCATATCCCCTCCAGGCTCCTCCTGCCATCCACTGTGAATACTCAATATTAGGGCCTCCCTATCATGATAGGTTTCATCATATTAACATGGTACAGTTTGTGACCCTGTCTTCTACCTACCAGGCTTACCATGTAGTTCATGTCAAAGACTTTCCTTACCACTTCAAAGGGTCCCTCCCAAGCTGATTGTAATTTGTTATACCTAACAGGAACAAGTACCATAACCTTCTGTCCCTCAGCATACTCTCGAGCTCAAGCAATCCTATCATACCAAACCTTTTTCTGCTATTGAGCTAATGCTAAGTTTTCTTGGGCCAAACCCATGAGCTCCTTAAGTCTTGTCCTGAAGTTAAGGTCGTATGCCACAACAGACTCCTTGTGAGATTCACTCTCACCTTCCCACTCATCTTGTCTCAAATCTAAAGGCCCCCTCATCCTATGCCCATATAACAACTCAAAGGGTGAAAAACTTGTAGATTCCTGTAGTACTTCCCAGTATGCAAACAATAGATGGGGTAAATACTTGTCCCACTCCCTTTTAAACTGGTCTGCAAATGCCCATAGCATAGTCTTTAATTTAGAGTTTAACATCCCACAAGACCATTAGTCTGGGGATGATAGGGGGTGGTCTTTAGATATTTCACCCCACAATGCAGTTCTGACATGAAGTTGGCGCCTTGATCAGTCAGTATCTCACTCAGAAAACCTACCCTGCTGAATATTTCTAGCAAAGCATTTGACACCTTTTCTGCCTCAATAGACAACAGAGCCATCACTTCAGGGTATCTGGTAGCATAATCTACAACCACCAGGATATATATCTTCCCTGTAGAACTTGGAATACTCAAGGGTCCCACAATATCCATGGCCACCATCTGAAATGGCTCTTCAGTAATAGGCACAGGCATTAATGGACCCTTGACCTTCTCCTTGCTTTGCCAACTTTTTGGCACTGTTCACAAGTCCTACAATATCCTTCCACATCCTTTGCAATTCTAGACCAATACAAATTCTGCATAATACATATCTTAGTACATGTTATGACCTGAAAAAGGGATATCATGTGCTATGGCTACAAGTGGCAGATGGTAAGCTCTAGGCACTACCAACTACTGTATTACCTCACCTTCTAGCCTACCTTCAGGAGTTCACTCTCTATACAACAAACCTTTTTCCGGTATACAAACTCCCCTCTTCCTTGAGCCTCAGGTGCCTGCTTAGCTACATCCTTCAAGCTTTGTAATGTAGGGTCTGTAAGCTGAGCCTGTCTTAACTCTACCTTTGTGATCCTCCCCAGCTCCCCTTCCACAGGAAGCCTAGTAACTTCTGACAGCTGTGCCTCACTGTTAACTGGGGTACTATCACTCACCTCCATCCTTGCAGTCACCATGTCCAAGGGAACATCAGTGCCTCCCAGCAGCTGTGGCTCACTTTCAGACTTACTGCTGCAGGATAGCTCCTTCTCTGAAAGAGCCACCACACCAGTCCCAGCTTCAGGTATGAGGTCTGTCTGGATCTTTCCCAGGCTACCAGACCAGCATGCCTGTTTCCATGCCTGACTGCATGTCACTGCATGCACACAAGATGCTGCATCATCACAGGCATTCTGTATCAGGACATCTTCAGGAATATCCTCAAATACACCTATCTGCTTGCTTCCTCTTCCACACTCCCAGTCAACATGAGCCCTAGCCAAAGGTATTTGGAATGGGATCCCTCCCATAGATCTGACTGGCGTGGACTGTCCAAGCAAGTACTGCTCTTCTCTAACCACTGCAGGCCTCACAATGGTTATATCAGAAGCTGTGTCTCTCTTAGCAGTGACCTGTTTACCATCTACTAAGATAGTATATAAATGATGGTGATAGTTTGGCACCCTTATTGTTTCCAAACAACTTACCACTGGCAGTTTGTCATCCCCATTTGGTGGCTCCCTCACCTTTTGTTTCTCACCTTGCCTTGATGGACCTTTGGCTGCTATGTAGCCCCTCTGGTTACATTTAAGACATCTAATCCCTAACAGTGTACTTGGACTAGTAGTTTCCCCTGTTACTAGTGTACTCCATTGGAGTGGTTTAGACTGGCCCCATGGGTTCTCTTATGTCCATGTGCAGCACTGGGTATCCCTTTTTTATGAACTGGTGCTCTGCTTGCAAAGTAGAGATCTTTCATCCCAGTTCCTTTGCAGATTTGCACTCTTGGTCTGCTAACCAGACTCTCATGTCATCAGACAAAGTACTGAGGGCTTGTTCTCTCACTATAAGGTCTGCCAGTCCCTCAAAAGTGGTGATTTGACACCCATCTATGACACTAAGTATTTAACTCAGAAATATAATCATCTACACTTTCTTCTACCTTGCATCTGTGTTCACAAAACTTTTTTCTATAAGCTTCAGGTGTTAGTTTAAAACAATCGAGAAGACATTTTTTGTACTTTATCATAATTCAAACAATCTACATCAGACAGTTTTGTCATGGCCTGAACATCTTTCCCATAGAGTAAGGGAGTCAGGAGCCAAACCCAGAGCTCACAGTTAACATCATACAGTCTACAAACCCTCTCAAATATATGAATACAACTATCAAAGTCATCCCCATCCCTGTATTAAGGAAAAAACTTACTGACCTTTACAGCTTATGGGGTCCAGTTATTCCCTTTCCCATTACCTCCACGACCCTCTCAAAGTGCAAGAAGCTTCAGTTCATGCTGGCGGTGTCTCGATTTCCTTGGCTTCTAAACATTTGACCTCCAGTTCATAATGACGCTATTTCTCCTCAGCCTCCAGTCGTTTGGCCTCCAGTTCATATTGATGCTGCTTCTCTTCAGCCTCCAGTTCATATCAGTGCTGCTTCTCCCATTCTTCAGCCTCCAGTTCCAGTCTCCTTAACTCCAGATGAATTATCAGGTCCTCTGAAGAAAATGTGGACTGTCCTGTCTCAGCAGGCTGCATATCCCCAATACCAAACTGGATATCTTGCAAACAGCTGGTCTGAGTTTTGGCTACAACTAAGACTGAAATCATTGCTTCCTTATTCAGGTTGGCATGCACCAGTTCTCCATCTTCACACTCCTTGGCCAACTGTTTTTTTTTTTTATCAGCTTGCTATAGTCTTCTGTTGACATATCTGCCTGCTGTTCCTGACTAACTAATTAAAACTAAATAAAACTGTGGTGGACTGAGATTCTGTATAGCTGTCACCAAATAATGTGAAGTCTGTCTAGTAACCCACCGAACTGCCACCAATAATGTGATGTCCTCTAATATCCTGAGCCAGTAACTAAGGAACTTCAATCCTCACTAATGACTGCAGTGTGAGATTGTCACTTAGGAGTAATATTTCACAATTTTCCTAAAGAGCACAACAGGAACACGTTCTATAACCTAAGACTAGACAGTATACTTCTGTCCACCCCTAATGTAACTCCTTATTACACACTCTAGAGCAATGTGTCCAGGTTTAAGACCTCTGATACACTCGCACTTAAATAAATTAAATCTCACACATCCAAACACTTCTGGGAAAGCCTGACACAGATTTCTGGCTGTGTCCCTTTTTCCAAATGAAATAGTAAGATGCTGCTACCAATCAGAGTGTCTACATGCCCTTTTTTGTGTCCAATTATCAAAATTAGGCATTAAAGCAAATGGTAGCAAATGACCTAAAGCAGCCAGGCTTTTGGAGTGACCCCACATGTGTAAGCACCCTCAAATCATTAAAAGATACACTATTTGATCAGCCACAATGTAAGATAATAAAAATATTTAATAATGAGCAAAATGATTAAAAATATAAAACAGTAATTTCAATAAACAAACAGAATTCAGTCACCAGAAAATGAAATTAATACTGCAGAATAGAAATCAAACATTTAGTAAAAAACTCTGACTAATTTAGCTATAATTTCTTATCTAACTGAAGAACACTGTCCCTGATCTAAACTAAATATCACAACAGAGCAAAGGCAGGCTTACAGTTCTTGGTGAGTCCTTTGGGTATTCACTGCTCAGTATAACTGTGAACTGAACTAAACTGAACAACTACTGTGAACTTAAGTGCTACTCAACTGTCTTCAGCAGGCTCTTTTATAAACTAGGTTAACTGTCTCAGCTGTTTCAGTTTTTATTTTCATTTCACTTTTTTTGAAAAGCAATACACAGCTGTTTATTAAAGTTCCTTCCTGTCTTTCAGTCCCTGACACTAAACACAGAGCAACTGGAAACATTCCTATGACATTATCTGCAAATCAGCTGACTCTGAAACAGCCTGCAATTAGAATCACCTTCACAAACATGCACAGTTAGGCATGTAACAGAACACTGTTCAACTCTTTAAAACATCCTGTACAAACAGTGTATTAATTAACATACAAGAACCTATTTGCAATACCATAGCTAGTCATGCTGGCATATAATACACAGGTTAATCTGAAATTATGTACAAAACTTCAGCCAGACATGCTAGCAAAGATGACCATGTCTAATTTCTTCACATCATCCTCAAAAGAGTCCCATTCTCTAAGCCTTTTAAGAGGAGTAGAGGACCAAGAAGGAGCAGGAACCAATACCCCTTGAGTAGGCTTTAAGGACATTAAAGTAGGGTTGCCACCTTTTCAGTGGGCCAAAGGGGGCATGGGGGTGTGGCCAATATGACACTGGCCACACCCTCTACCATGACATCACCACAAGAGCAGTGAAGGAGATGATGTTATGGGTACGACAGATGGCTGCTGGAGTGGCTAGCTAGCTGGCTAGCTGGCTGCTGGAGTGGCTGGTTAGCTGGCTGCTGGAGTGGCTAGCTGACTGGCTGGCTGCTAGAGTGGCTAGCTGGTTGGTGGGAGTAGCAGCTGAATGGATGAATGACTGGATGGATGGCTGGTTGCATGAATGGATGGATGGATGGCTGGCTGGCTGGATGAATGGATAGATGGCTGGCTGGATGGATGAATGGATGGCCAGATGGATGGATGGCTAGCTGGATGGATGGATGGATGACTGGCTGGCTGGCTGGATGGATGGATGGATGGCTGGCTGAATGGATGGATGGCTGGCTGGCTGCATGAATGGATGGCTGGTTGCATGAATGAATGAATGGATGGCTGGCTGGCTGGCTGCAAGAAGGGATGCATGGCTGACTGGCTGACTGCATGAATGGATGGCTGGCTGGCTGGTTGGAAGAATGGTTGGCTGGCTGGATGAAGGGATGGATGGCTGACTGGTTGGCTGCATGAATGGATGGCTGGTTGAATGAATGGATGGCTGGCTGGTTGAATGAATGGATGGCTGGCTGGATGAATGGATGGATGGCTGACTGGTTGGCTCGTTAGAAAAAAAAAATCTTGTTTTTTTTTTTTTTCTTTTTTTTAGTGGCTGTAGAAGCGCTTAAAACAAAGCGTTCCTACCGCCGTGATCATTGCAGGGCTCTTCCTGCCCCAATCCCCACCCCTTTCATGAATTTCAGCCAATTGCTGCACGAATTACAGCACCCGGACCTAACAGGCAGCAGCTTTGCCTGCAGGTCTGGGTTGGTGATGTAACTGAATTGCCGTGGAAAAGCCGGAAGTAATTACGGCTTTTCCACAACAATTCAGTGCGATTGCAAAGCGGGACTTTTCAAGTCCCACTACTTTCCACAGTGGGCAATGGGATGAGGCAGCTCAACCCGTGAGTGTCCCGCTAACAACGGAATGGGTGGCAACCTTACATTAAAGCAGTAAATACTCCCTGAGTTAAGGCTTGCCACTCACTATGTGGATCCATAGGAGCAGAAGAAACATGTATAATTTTTAGTTTCTTTTTTAAGGGAATGTTCCCTCCAAAAACTGAGAAGGCTCAGATCTAGGAGAGCAGTCTTAACCTTAGTTAGAACTTTTTCCCCAACCAAAAACTGAGAACTCCCCTAGGCCCCTTGGAAAAACTCAACTGTGGTTCCCCCTGAATGTCCAATGACAGATGCCTACAAAGCAACTTCAGACAGGTCAGTCAGACTCTTACTGGCCTCCAACATGGTAGTGGCAGACAAGTCTGACAAAACAGCTGGGTGAGCCTCCAGGTTTGTAACAACTTCAGGAGAAACACCTGGCAGAGGCTGGACAGCAGAAGATTCCAGTCGTATCCTTTTCACCTTCTTCTTCCTAATGGCTGACCCTCAGGGTGGGAGATTCCTTCCATTACATGTTAGTGAGAAGGTTATGATGCTCATTCTCTAGATACAAAGAAAGGGAAGAATGTCTACTGGGAAGGGTTTTCAGAATGAATGCCTGACAAACAGTTAAAAGATGTATGGTCATGAGAAGCTCCTAGACAAAAAAAAGACAGTCATTGTGGTGGTCTTTATGTGGAATCTGTATCCCCCACTGGCATTTACCCTTCCTGGATGACATTAACCAAAAGGCACAGAAAAAAGTAAGAAAAAAGAAAATCTCCAATGGTGTACTTATCTGCAACTGCAACAGAAGTCAGCAAACAGATGTAGGTAGTCATCTGAGAATGAAAATGCATTCAACTAGCAGAAAACGGATGCAGGTAAACAGACCAATGGTAAAAAGATACATTCAGTCTGGCTGCAAAGAAGTTCTGATTATGATAGACCTGGACATCACCTTTATGCCCTATGCTTTGCAAGGAGTGTTTGGGTGACATTCGGTATACTTTTAAAAAACAACAAGTAGTCTTTGGTAGACTGGTCAGACGTTCGGGCTTCCATGGCATGGAATCCCATCTGTTAAGAATGCTGCAGCAGTGAATGTAAGGACATCAACATGTCTGGTGGTAAAATGGCCAAAATAATTTTTTCTCTGGCCGACAAACCATCACACCACCCTGCACCCCCTACTTAATATAATCAACTCTGTTTTTAATTCACTATAGGTAAAGAAGAAAAAGGAAAACTTCAAAGTTTTGTGGTCAGGTGTCATTTTCAGCTAATGTGCATGTTTAATTGTGTTCTATTCATCTCAGAAGTCTATTACATTTTGAAGTAGTGTTTTTTGTAAATGACATAGATTTAAAAGCCATTGATAAAAGCACGCATTTTACAAAATTAGTCCTCCTCGCGGTCGAGTGTGCGTTCAAAAGACATGTGTTGAATGGGCGTGCCTTCGTTGAAGATTGGCCATCAGGCTGGCAACTCGACACCATAAAAACCAACTGCCAATCATTAGCAGACCAGAGTTCCACTGTGACGATCCCCAACCAGGAAAAGCCAAAAGACAACAACAACAACTAGGTATTTATATAAATAGCAGTAAACATGTCAAATGTCTGAATGCATTGGCAGCATGATGTATTGGCATATTTTAGGTCACTGAAACTACAACAAAATACAAAAGTTTGATGAACTTCCTAAATAATGAATAACATCCTAAAAAAATGTTGAATTATGTCAGGGTATCACACTACAGAGAGGGCTATATTTAGGGATATGCAGCAAATTAGGAACAGCACTGACATCACAGTCAACAAATCAAAAGAAAAGAGTGAGCAATAAGAACTATCAGAAAGCACATTATAAACTAAGCATTTTTGTAGGGGAGCAAATTTCACTTCACCCCATACCCCAGCATGTCTAAGTGTATTAATTCTGAGGTTGTCCAGTTTCAGAATATAATTGAATATTTCCTTACTTTACTGTTCAGCGACTTCAAACTTAGCATTGTTAGTCCATTCTTATCAACAAGTCTTAATGTTATCAGTTCAGGAATACACCAGTCAAAGAATGTACAACTGATCTGTCAATAAACCTCTGGAATTTTTGCCGATATTTTAAATTCCCTACAACTGATCATCAGCTGCCCCCACTTCCTTTCCTTCTATATACCATGTTTGCCTGGCCTGATGTAACCTTCTTGGGTTATAAGCAACCTATATCTTGGTTAGTAAAGGGATCAATGACAATGACCCTGGGGCATCATCATATTGTTGCTGCTGAGGGGGGGCATTTACTAATATTTTACCTTGCTTACACACTCCAAGTACCACTCTAAATGTAGGAGTTGCAGTGGACATCACCACTGAACTACCCTTCACTTCCACAAGGGGCTGATGTCAGCAGGATGCCCCATCCACCCTCAGGTCAGGTAGTACCTTGGATTTGTCACCTCAGACTGCCAAGGAAAGCAAGTTGCATTAGTGTGCCCTGAGTGCCTGCACCCCCTCCCCTAGAAAATGTCCTAGGACACCCATTCTGCCCTGCCAGTGCCTCAGACATCCAAGCTGAAAATTAAACCATGGTCACCAGGGTCATACTCAGGGCTTCACTCCTCTATACTACTGTGCTCTCTAGATCATATGATAACTCAGAAGGACTAAACCCAGTTGAAGCTTGTGACGCTCCTCTAATGGCAAATAGGAGGAATGGTTTGACTCATCTCCAGTATTTTTCAATCTCTTCAATACCTTTTTGTAGCATGGACTTCAAGGTTCAGTTAAAACACTCTCCCAGTCCATCCATCCAGGGATGATACACCCAGATTTTAGTTGCTTAACCTGCATGGCACATTTGGTGCACTATTCTGGACGTAAAGGAAGGCCCTGATTAGTGAGTAGTTACTTTCACTTTCAAACTGCAATATTTTGATAAGTCCCTTCCTTGTACAGTTCTGTTAGAGCTATATTCTGGCATTTCTCTTTATACTGGTGCATGTTTTTCCTTTATTTGTATTCCTTGCCACATTTTTGTACTTTTAGGGCTTTCGAACACTAAACCTTGATCTTTCTTAGATTAATACACTCTAGTGATTGAGTCAGGTGGTTGATCCCCCCCTTTTCCTGTGTTAGGCAGAGGCACATATGTAGGCTTATTGGTCTATTTTCCCCTTCCCACACTAATATGGTGGTCTATCATAAAGAAAAAAGTTACAAATGTAATATGTGTAATTTGTTATATACTGAAGGTAATGAAATTACAACAGGTACAAAGAAAATTAAAATACCAGGTTTATTTAATTGTAAATCCAAGAATGTGATTTATATTATAATTTGCACTGAGTGAAAAAGTTTCTATGTAGGGAGAACGACAAGGTAACTTAATAGAAGGATATACCAACACAAATATGCTATTAATATAGGAGATACAAAAAATGCCATATGTAAGCACTATAAAAAATGGCTCTTGTAAGGTAGATTACAAATTTCTAGTATTAGAAGCCCTGGTAAATACCACTAATATTGTAAATTTAGAAGAAGAACTTGGCTGGCTAGAATATTGCTGGCAGGTTAGATTAAATTCATGTTTTCCACCTGGACTAAACAATGGGAAGAATTTATTATGTATTTAAAAAGGAAGGGGTTAAAACATTAGGAGGTAGCGTAGGTATTTTAAGTGTTAGGCTATTTTAAGTGTAAATGTCTTTTTATGTTAGTAGGAATCATGTGATTTATCATGTGCATTTAAAGTGTTTTATGTGATAAGTATTTCAGTCTGAAGAAGTCTCTTACTGTGATTGTTACTGGGAGTCGAAAGCCCTTACTGATACTGTGTACCTTGGATTAAAGTGGAGTGAAGGTCATCCAGCCATGTTTCTGCATTTCTTTGTGTTTTCTACTGTTTTTGCTACTTTGTGCTACTGTTGAAGAGAGATAATTAATAACACCCCATGGGTTAGGATTCATAGAAAATTGGTGTGAGTTTGCTCAGTGATTATATCTATGACGGTTGCTGTGGAAATCACTGGAAAGCTAATCAGAGATATAACAAGCAGGGGGTAGTACCTGCATGCCAAGGAAAGGACCATCAAAGAAAACATAGGCATAGTGGTAAAAGGAAAAATAGCACTCTTCTCCAATATGACAAAAGCAGCACTACAGCTGTGTACATGGCCAATTTGAAGGAAGTCAGAGCTAAGATACGTTAGCATGCTCATATCAATGCATCCCCCCACACACAATGCAGCAACATATAGCTGCAGCTAGTGACATACAATGACAAGAAGAGCAGCTCAGCTGAGAACAATGGCCAATAGATATATCAGTGTGAGAGTGCAAGGCAAAGTTGCAACCCTCTTTCTCATTTAAATAGGGAAGAAATGGGGTGGATAAGAAAACAGGAAGACAAAGAACAGCAAGCAGATGTAAACTCAAAAAGGTAACCAAAAGGCATGAGGAATAGAGCCCTTTTTGTACGTTTTAAAAAATATATATATGTGGATAAGATACCAAGGGATGGCTAAGGGTGTAATAGGAGAAAAGTAGGTAGCAGAGACAGACAAATAAACTTATACCAGAAACACAGACAAACAAGAACAGTATGTATCCACATGGAAGAAAGGATACTGTTGCTCGTCCCACTCTAGTATAGATGACAAACAGGTGGGTTAATTTGTTTATATGCTTTATTACATAGAAACACATCAGGATAGATAGCAGCACTGCAAAATATAAACAAACTGATTAACAGAAAGACTACTCAGACATACATGCTTACACCTCAACAGCTTACTACAAAATGGCAGTGAGGCTCGCATATGCTCAGTATTTATACACTTGTGCAAGCTCCTAGAAAGCTTCTTAAAGCTGTACACATACAGCACTGATCAACATCCTCCCTCTTAAATAGATTGCCTTCAATGAAATTACATTAGAATAAAACATGCAATAATATAGATATTAGAAGCAAACACAATGTTCATGTCCAAGTTGCCATGTGTCTGTAACATGGTCTAGAAATACAACCTGATCTAGTAACATAGTATTCAGAATTAGATTTAGCAACAGGGGCAGTCTTCGGTGAACAATTCATATCAGGAACTTCAGGATTCATCTCAGGAACAGGGATATTGACTGGAACATCCTCAGGAATTGGAACGCTGGACAACTCACTCTGAGATAAACAGTCTTTCTCACAGGCTAGGTGCTGTGGTACAGGCTCAGTCACCACCATCAAATGTTTCCAATTCTGCCTAAACTCTACTCCTTGTGATTCCACAATGTATGGTCTTGGCTCTGGACAAATACCTTTCATGACTGCAATCTGATCATAACCTTTGCACACTTACATTCTCACGGTCTCTCCTTCACGTAATGGATTGAGCGACTTGCTGGACTTCTCATAATAAGACTTCTGGGATAGGCATTTTTTTAACAGATGGGCTTTCACTGATCTGTTATTCTTAGCACTTGGAACCAATAAACTACTACTGATTGGTAAGGTAGCTCTGGTTTGTCTCAGCAGAAGTCTCTGGGCAGGTGAACCAAGATGTTTATCACAAGGAATATTTCTGAGATTCAAGAGATTCAGGAAAACATCAGTATTATCTTGTTTCAACTTCTCTAGTAACTGTTTTGCACTTTGAACTCCATGTTCTGCCAAACCATTTGATTGCAGGTATTCAGGACTACTTGTAACATGAGTAAAAGTCTCACTCTTCAGCGAATCTTTTGAATTGCTGGCTAGTAAACTGTGTACCATTGTCAGCCATAACTTTGTGTGGGCTACCATGGATTGCAGAATGATGCTTCATCTTAGTAATGGCAGTACTGGACGCTAGATTAGGAAGTAGGGCAATCTCAAACCAATTGGAATAAGAGTCTACTAACACCAAGTAATGTTGACCATTCCATTCAAAAATGTCAGTGCCTACTGTCGACCAAGGTAGTTCAGGAATCTGGTTTAGCTGAAGTGGTTCCTTCTGTTTGATGTGGTTTTGTACTATTACATACAGAACAAGATGAATGTACTCTGTCAATGTCTTGTGACATAAAAAGGCAAAACACTAGTCCTCTCACCCTCCTTTTAGTAGAATCAGTTTCAGGGTGACCACGATGCAAGACAGCAATATACTCTTGTTGCAAAGATTTTGGAACAATTATTTTTAGACCTTTCATAACAATACCATCATCAGACAAAATCTAATCTCTGTAAGGAAAATAAGGTTGCATTTCTTGAGGTAAACTAGATTGCTTTGATGGGCATCCAAGATTGATAAAGTATTTGAGCTTTTGTAAAACAGGATCTGAGACCATATGATTTCTAAGCTCATTGAGACGTGTGGAAGAAAAATGACTCACTTCCATGATGTCAAAATCAAGTTTCTCATTCTCTTGCTCTTCAGTGGTATTTGTAGGTGATCTTTATGTATCGGCAAGATAAAAAAGTTTGCCTTTTGTGTAGACAAGATTGAAATTGTACTTCTACAATCTCAGCAGCATACGTCGCAATCTGGCTGGAGCTGAATGCATAGGTTCTCAAAATAGTGACTAGAGGTCATGATCTGTTTTGATCTGGATAGATCTACCATAAATATAATCATGGAACTTCAAACATGCAAACCCAGTTGCCAAGAGTTCTTCCTCTAACTGAGCATACTGCATTTCAGTTTGGGATAGAGCAACAGGTTGACTGCCTTGAATAATGACTGTATCAAGACCAAAGTTCGAAGCATCGCAGGAAAGAGTAACTGGTTTGTGAACATCATAGTATCTGAGAGTTGGTGGACTGGCAATTCTCTGTTTCAGGACATCAAATGCACTTTGGTGTTGTTCCAACCATGACCAGGATACATCTTTACATTTTAACTCTCTGAGCAGTGCTGCTAGTTGGCTTAAATCTGGAATTAACTTGCCTAGGTAGTTAGCCATGCCAAGAAAGTGTTGAAGGCTTGAACATTTTCTGGAGCTGGCATCTCAGGAATAGCTGTCTGCTTGGAACGGTCTGGTCATAAGCCTGAACTGGTAAACAAATGACCAACATAAGTGACTTCTCGTAACCTGAACTTGCAGTTCTGAGGATTCAGCTTAAGATTCACTTAACGAGCTCTTTCCAAAACTTTCTCGAGATTTCTGCCATACTCAGCTTCACCATTACCTCCTACTAGAATATCATCTACTATAATAGCTCAAGGATACCCAGGAAAAAAATGTGCTCGATTGCACGTTGAAAGACTTCACTGGCAGAATTTATCCCAAATGGCATTCTCAAAAATCTGCATCTGCCAAATGGAGTACTGCATGTAGTTAGTAATGAGGATTTCTTGTCAAGCAAAATTTGCCAAAATGAACTCTTTGCATCTAAGACAGAAAAAACTGTGATATTTGGCATCAGTGCTGCAACTTCTTTGACTGTACACATTGGATGATAAGGTCTTTTCAGTGCCTTGTTCAAATGTCATGGATCAATATATATTCTGATATCATCTGAGTTTTCTTATGAGCTAACACCATAGAAGATACCCATTCAGCTGGTTCTTCAACTGGACAAATTACAACTTGTTGCACCATTTTATCTAGCTCAGATTTGACTTTCTACTGGAACTTTCCAGGCTGATCTGACAACTGAGATGACATCTGGGTCTAACTTCATGGAGTAGACAACTGGAAGCTTGCCTAGTTTGTCTTAGAAAAAAAATCAGCATAAGTAGAGAAGGTATACTGGGTGAAATTAAAACAGTGGTCTTTTAAGCTAACATGATGGACTTCCTTATTAAATGAAAGCAGTCCAATTTTCAAACTGTCTCTGAGCCCTAATAATGACTAGACATGCCTTTTGACCACATAAAATAACAAGTTATAGCTTCTCCCAGCACAGAAACATTAGAGTACTACTGAGTCTTCCGTTTGAATCTCTTCACCACCATAAACAACAAGCTTCATACACTTTGTCAAATCAAGCTTCTCACCAGCACATACTCTAGCAAATGTTTCTGCAGACATAACATTGCACTTTGATCCTACGTCAACTTTCAGCTCTATGGGTTGTCCATTTATCCAAACAGTAGAAAATACTTCATTCTTTGCCCATAAATCTACTGCATAGACTGTTTCATGAAGCACTGACACACCATCAACATAAAAAGTATGTGACCTTACGTCACAGCTTTCTAACTGATCAACTTGTTTCTTTGAATATTCCCTTTTAATAAAAGCATGTGGGCCTTTTGATTTACAAAACCTTTTGAAATGATTCCACTTATTGCACTTGTGATATTGCTGACCAAAAGCTAAACATTTTCCCTTTTAGGCTCATGACTTCCTTCACAATTACAACAGCTGGTCAATGAAACTGGGTGGGGGCACATGTTTTGAGTTTGCTGAATCACTTATGCTTCACTGAGACTGTGCGTTTTCCAGAGCATACCTTGGAACTTGCTATAAAGCTATGGGGTTTCACAGTGAGTGTTGCAGGGTTTACTGTTGCAACCATGTGCTTGGACCTGTTTCTTTTAACCATGTGCTGCATACTATCAACATGGGATTTAGAAGTTACTAGAAGCATGCATCTTTCATTTGTAAGCATATCTGTGTGCTTTTCTGTAAGCTCATGTATCTGGCAAATCTCAATGGCCTCATGAAGCAAATCTTTCTCATAGCATCATCTTTAATACCACACACATCTGTCTTTTATCAACTCATCCCTTAAATCACCAAATCTGCATGTTTTAGCCTTGTTTCTCAAATAATTTTTATACGCTGAAAAAGTTTCACCAGGCTTTTGATCCCTTGTACAAAATAAGTGCCTTTCCATTGTAATATTTATTTGGGGGTTACACGTTTCTCTAAATTTATGTTTTAAGCACTCGGGGTCCTCCCTTGACTCAGCTGGTACAACTATATGACAGTTTCCCCCTCTCCTACAAAGACAGCATGTGCATACACAAATGAACGCTCCCTTTCTATGGATTCTGAACCAGCTAAATTAAGCAGAATAAATGCCTTTGTACATTCATCTTTATCAGAAAATGCAGCCGGTATGAAAATATTGTACTCTTGCTCAAACACTCTCCAGTTCTCTGCAATATTGTTGTCAAACACAAGTGGAACTTGTCTACGAAATCCTTCAGCCATGCCAGCAAATTATAATAAAACACAATGCAATCCTGGCCCACCTGTAATCATATACAAAAAAGCCAGTAATAACATTGAAATGCACAATAAACTTCTCTGAAATACTGTACTTTGCGAAATATGCTTTGAAATGGCTGCATTTTGTGAAATAACTGTACTGTAAAACTGCACAAACATGCAAACACATCATACACTTCAGACATCTTGAATAACTTTAATTAATGCAAAAAAGTCATGCTTAGTAAAAAAATGTGGTTGTTTCCCTTATTTTATTAATTTTATGTACTTCAGACTTTATTTCAAACATTTTCCATAGTTATTTTGAATGTTTCTGTTAATATATCATAATGTTGAATATTTCTGTTACTTAGAAATTCGTTTAGAGTGTTCTGAATGTCTCATTTCATATTCTGTGAATAAGAAATAGCATAAGCAAGTTTTAATACCTGAAATTCGTATCTGACCTGTTTTGTGAGTTATATGTGCAGTAGGGATGATTCGCGCCTATATATTCCTCCAGTGTTAACTGAGTGCCTCTCGGTCTTGAGGCTGAAAAATCTGGATCCCTTTCTGGCACCGTGTCCTTTTAGACATGCCACTACTGACACCATGTTGCTCATCCCTCTCTAGTATAGATGACAAACAGGTGGGTTAATTTGTTTATATGCTTTATTACATAGAAACACATCAGGATGGATAGCAGCACTGCAAAATATAAACAAACTGAATAACAGACAGACTACTCAGACATGCATGCTTACATCTCAACAGCTTACTACAAAATGGCAAGCAGGCACACACATGCTCAGTATTAATACACTTGTGCAAGCCCCTAGAAAATTTCTTAAAGCTGTACACACACAGATCTACAGATAGTAGGTGAACATAAATCTAAATAGATTGGACAATTGGGACGGGTTGGAGAATGAACAAAAAATGGGGAATCATATATGTATACATCTATACTTCTATAAATAAATAAATAAATGTGTGTGTGTGTGTGTGTGTGTGTGTGTGTGTGTGTGTGTGTGTGTGTGTGTGTGTGTGTGTGTGTGTGTGTTTGTATATATATATATATATATATATATATATATATATATATATATATATATATATAGAGAGAGAGAGAGAGATAGATAGATAGATAGATAGATAGATAGATAGATAGATAGATAGATAGATAGATAGATAGATAGATAGATAGAAGAAAGAACAGACTGGGAAGGAATTAGGGTGAGCTCCTGACATGGCTGGTGGCTAGGCTTGCCCAAAAGGCAGCAAACTGAGGCATCATTCACCTGGGTGGCTGATATTTTGGGGCAGTTGCTTCATGAGAGTCCCAAGGGTGAGGCCTTTCTGTCACGACTCCATCAGTTATGCTGGGTGGCACTCCATGTTGTCAAGGTGGACATACAGTTGCCAGCACACTTTGGCAGTACCCAGCCTCCACAACTGATGCTGGTATACCAGCAGAGTCCATTGTCAGGAGCACAGCCTTTACTGCCTTCATGAGAAGCAGACAAGCAGAGTACCAGTAACCCCTCTTGGTCACATCCAGCAGAGGGACCACTGTCCCTCTCCTGGCAGGCAGGTAGACTAGGCAAGCACTGAAAAGCCAAATCCAGATGTATAAGCAAGCAAAGATTGGGATGAATGTGGCCTCTCCTCTTCCCCTTCCATAAGTGGACCTGCAGAATGATGACACAATGAGAATAAATTACTATACACACAAATATAATACAAACACAGCTGCAGTTGTACAACACACTGGCACAAAACATCTAATACCCCACTCTTAAGCATGCACCCAGTTATAATAAAGTGATGCTCCTTCACATTTGCAAAACTAAGCCTGTACTTTTATGAATAGTTTTACAACACTGTATATAGTACAAGACTATGGTGCTCCCTAAAAAATAAATATTCACAATACATATCTGACATATTCTGCTAAACTTCTATCTCCTACTGCCAAAGTCTGTGGCAACACCACCTCAGGTCATAATGATGATGGCACAACTCTGTATAATGGGTGATGCCAGTAGCATCACTCACCTTCTTCAAAACACCATCATAGTCCCTGTGCATGAAGGTCAAGAAATCCTGCTCTCCTAGGCAAGCCATACAGGAGCCCTATTTGTGTTACATGCTGAGGCTATCATGGCCATTTTGTAGGTCTAGTAGCCCCATGAACATGGTTGCATGTTTGTGAATCACACGTCATGCAACTAGCACTGCACTGTGGTGCTTCACAGGTATACATGTAGTATGCACAAACATATAATGCACATGCTTTATGCTAATCATGACCTGTTTGGTTCGTGAAGACATGTACAGCCTATACATTGCATACATGTGGTGATTACCAGACATTGGCACTATCTGGCTTCATTAGCATAAACTCCATGTTAACTACCTGCTGATAGCATGACATAAAGTGCCACTGCCATCCTGTGCACTCCCAGCACCTTTTACAAATGTATGAGTAAGATATATAGGACTTCGGCTAATGGCTCTGCAGATATAGGTCACTGAAGAGTTAAAGAAGGATTCATGTCTGGTACACATAAACTCTTTGATAACTGCCAGGAAGAACAAGGCACATATCGTGTATTTGTAAGTAGGACCCCATCACACTGACATGGCACTGTAATTCTGGCTATGTGTGAGGGAAGATTAAGCAATGAACATAGGATATTGTGGGAATTGCATGCTAAAAAGAGTGCGAAATTCCAAGGCTGTATATAGTGTCATAAGTACATTACCAAAGGGTGAGTAAGGCTGTGCATTGCAGTAACTACAGGTGTTAGCTAGGTCTTTGGGGGTCATGGTCATATTATCTCGGACCAGAATATTAAAGGCGGGGGAGTATCCATTTTCATCAAGGATACCCACACCTCCAGGTTAGTGGCACTGCACGAGGCAGCAGAGACCATCCATGTGCAACTAACAGTAGGTAAAACTGCTTTTCAGTTCATAGCCTGCTACAGATCACCCACCTTGTCTCAGGATCCCCACACGGCACTCCTGAGAACATTGGAGAATATGAAGGTCTCACCAAACACCATGATATTGGGGGATTTCAACTACCCAAACATTGACTGGGAAAACTACTCAAGTCCTAACTCCTTTGCCCAACGGTTCCTGGAGTTTATAAACTCAAATACCATGGAACAACTGGTCAACACTCCCACAAGAGGTGACAACATATTGGACTTGATCATCACCAACATGGGGGCTCAATGTTCCACACCAGAGGTAAATCCCTCATTGGTAAGATCAGACCATAAACTTATCACAATGGACATCCACATCCCGACCCCCACCCTCAGCCAAGGAAACCACTGTGAAAAATTTCTCAAAAGCAAACTTCACACTTCTCAAGACCAAGGTGGAAAGTTTCAAAGTCCCTGGGCTAATGGAAAATGCTACCCAAACCACAAAATCCTTTACAAATGCACTCTATGAGCACCTACAGGAATGCATGGAACGTGCCATCATAAGTAAAACCAAGACTCACTATTCCAAGAACAGGAGACCAGTCTGGTGGACCCCAGCCATAAATAAGCCATACAACAGAAGGAGGAAACTATTACATGACAAGGCAAAATCCCAAAAAGGGAAGGCATCCTTAATCAGTACTAGCAAGAAACTTCGATCCCTCATAAAATCATCAAAGGCCAGCTTCAAAAGAAAAATCGCCAAAGACTCTAAAGATAATCACAAGGTGTTCTTTAGCTACGTCAAAAACTAGGTGGCAACTCTCAGATCTGCTCTGAGCTGGTGCAAAATGGCACAAAATACACTGAACCCACAGACATTGCCAACATCCTGGTGGACAGGTTCAGTGCAAACTTCCTTCAATATTACCTCAGAGAGCACTACACTGAGCACCATAGTCCCTCAAGGGTGTGTTCTCAGTCCTCTGCTGTTCCCCATGCTAACCCATGACTGCACAGCTAGGAACACCTCGAATCAGATCACCAAATTCACAGATGACACTACAGTAGTAGGCTTAATCAGCAATGGTGATGAAACAGCATACAGGGAGGAGGTGAAGCATCTGCAACAACAACCTGGCTCTGAACGTAAATAAAACCAAAGAGGTAATAGTGGACTTCAGGAAAAACCATGGGACATATCCCCCTTTGACAATCAAGGTAGATACAGTAGAAGATCACTAAATTCCTGGGGTTACACATCGTGGAAGACTTGACATGGTTCATTAACACAAATCACATTGTCAAGAAAGCACAACTCCACTTCCTACACAGGTTGAAGAGAGCAAACATTTCATCTTTGTCCTCACAACCTACTACAGAGGCACCATTGAAAGCATTTTGACAAGCAATATCACAATATGGTATGGGAACTGGAAGGCTATAGATTGTAAGGCTCTCCAAAGGGTGGTGAAGGTGGCAGAGACAATCACCAGGTCCATGCTTCTATCTATTCAGGATCTGCACTCTGCACAGTGTCTCGACAGAGCTGCAAAGATTGCCAGAGACCAAACCTACCCAGCTCAGGGACTGTACTTCTGCTTGACTTCTGGAAAGTGCTACAGAAGTATACATTGCAAAATAGTTTCTTTCCTCAGGCTGTCACACTACTAAACTTGAGTAACAATGCAAGCCAACAGGTCACTAGTCAGAGGCCACACAGTCTGAAGGGAATCTCTTTCTTTAAAGTGCAATAAATCCACTGTTATATTCTTCTTACCTGTGTAATAGCTCATTGAAAGCTTCTTAATTTTTTGTGCAATAACGCAAAGAACAAGTTACATTCTGTACAATTGAAAGTGCTCTAGTCTCATAAGGCTTAAGTCTCAACTGTGCAATGTATCTACCTGTGCAATACTAAGTGCTGCTAATAGAGATAGAAAAATGTAATTATGTCCTAGTGTCGTCAAATGTTACAATTGTTTTTTATTATATCTGTTATATTTATATGTATTGTCTGCGGATTCACTTCAGAAGATCGAATTTCCAAAATCTCGAACTGCAAATAACCGAAACCAAAAGCTCGAGTTTCGGAAACTCGAACTTCTGAAGAGAAACCATCAAAAAAACACAAACTTAAGCTTTTGCAGGGGCTTGCCCTGCACTATGGGGCTGTGCCCCCCACCCCCCCTACTTAAATATACCAACTCCAAGATCGTGCTACAGTGGGGAGATGGGAAATCTCCCATCTTGCGCTGTATGCGGAAGCGCAAAACGGGAGATTTCTCACTTCCTGCCAACACCACAAAACAAATAAAACATTACGTACACACAAGGCATACAACAATACTTGCCTCTGTGTGTATGTAATGTATTAAGGTAAGTAAAGTCTTATTTCTAAACACTACACACATTCGATTTATTAAAATCTCGATCATATGGTCTCGACCATATGAAATTCGAGATTTCAATAATTCGATTATGTGAAGTGTTCCCATTGTCTGCACATAGAGCTCGAAGTAACGAAATTTCATTTAGCCTGCACTGAGGTGTGGGTCTAAATGACAATAAAGTTTACTTTGACTTTGACTTTGACTTGATTTTGAGAACTGGCTGACAAATGGTTGAGGTGTTTTTGCTGTCAGGGACACTGAAACCTCATAACTGTTGGTAAATTTAATGTGGGAGCAGGCCTGATACTGACTACCTGCATGTCAATAATGGAAGTGCCAAGTTTGTGATGGGATTGACCAGGACTCACCTTCATGCCTTCCTTTCAGGCACTCCCAGTAAGAAAATGCAACATCCCACATGACAAGGTATGTCTTTCAACATATTATATAGTACTGCTTCCATGTATACAAGTATGCATGCCACAAGGGTATGAGGAGACATCTGTGTGTGTGGACTACTACCAATAATACCATGTTTTTTCATGATTTCACGGATCCCACTGGTGGAAGGTCCAGCACAACAGGACAGCATAGGGCTCAGGTCAGCAAGGCACCTAAAAGTGATGATGATGGCATATGCAAGTGACATGATCTAATGATACAGTGGCACTATCTGCAGCACTAGAGAAGGATGGTTCATCCACATCCACCAACAGAGGCCCTAGTAGAGGTAATGTCTGACAACAAAGCATGGCAGGCATCGTATAAATGGAATCCACTTGTGACCATGCAGCATCAGAGATACACACTACCTCTGATGTGGGCATACACTCTATAACAGTGAGATGGAGGAGAATGTGGCCCCAGTCACCACACTAAGAATCATGGACTGTGCCTGCATAGAACTGTGGAGATAATGAATGTGTTTCCTAACTTCTGGGAGAACATACTCTAACTACACAGTGACCTGCAGTATAGGAACAAGAGACAAACAGTGCTGTTGAGGTCATTTCTGGCAACTGTCTTCATAGGTGGATCCATGAGTTGCACCACAATTTACATTTATTCTGCTTCCACTGGCCATGTAGTACATGGGAGTGGAAGACCTAGATACAAGGTGGTCAAGCTATCCAAAATCAGGCTATACGGGTTGTTGATGAGATGGCAGCAGTGTCACTTGCTAGCATATGGTCTGCCATCACTGGTCATGGGCATCATCCAAGCCATGGGTGATATCACTTCACAGGTTCAACACATGGGACACCTCATAAAGGTGCATACACATGGCCCTGCAGTTCTATCCCTTTCTGGCATAGCCCATATCCATACCTGATATCACAGTTCAACATGGTGAACACTGACAATGGTCATGTCATAGCAGTACAACCCACTATTAGAGTTCTAGAGATCCTTGACTACTTAAAACCTCTCAGAGTATGTGGCTATTCTCCCCCCCCCCATAACCATATACTCCATCATTGTGTTGCGGTCTCTACCCTCAGTTTCCCACCATGCATGCAAGTGTTGGTGAATGTTTACTGCCCACCCCTAACCTGTGTGGGTATTGTGATACCTGATGCACAGTATGGCCAGTTCACAGAGTGCCCTGCAAAAACTGGGAATGATGCATGCACTATTTTTATTGTGTTATCTGTCCCATGGTCCTTAGTTGTGGACCAGACATCACATCTTTGCCAGTGCTATAATGTATGTGCAGGAACTCCCCCTCATTCTTTCTTTCTCAGGCTAGTATATTTTTAACAGCATCTGTTTATTGAGTTTAACAGTATCAAATGTACAATAAGATAAATAATACAACAATAACTGAAACTTGAAAAACAACTATATAAAACAAAACAGCACATTATGCAAAAAGGTATCAATTCACAAAAAATAAACTTGCACTATTAAGTGCAGTTATTTAAAAACTAAGAAAATTAGTGTCTGATAGCAAAAATAAGAAATCAGCAGAATACAGATTAAGATGTTTGCTAAAATATTTAATGATATATTTGGCATCCCCTTAGGAGAAGAAATAATTCCTCCCTGAAAGATTTATATATATATATATATATATATATATATATATTTTTTTTTTTTTTTTTTTTTTTTAATTTACTGAAAAGTACTGATTTAGTATGATAAGAGCAGTGGCGCTAACTAACAAAATGCACTTTTCTTTATCTTATATGGTACTTGGATATAGAAGAAACCAGCCATGTGTCACTTGAAGATGCACCAGATTAGTAATGTCCACTATATTACAGTACAGTACACTCTACTGAACTTAAAGGAGTAGATTGACCAAGGCCCACTCAGTGCAATAACTAGGTAATCTGGCAGCCTGGGCACTGCTCCCAAGACTGGCACACCCCTCAGATGTGGACAAAATAAGGACCAAAATAAAAAGCTCTATGCTTCTGTAACTGCAGCAAACTGCTTACCACAAGTGCAACAAGCACCTAAGCACTGAACTACAGTCCCTATAATACAATGAGTTTCAGCCATAACCATAAATGCAGTACATACCTTTCACCCTCTAGGAGTAAGAAATCTGGACAAAGCCATAAAAAAGTGGTACAAATAGGGACAATTTTGAAATATTGCTCTTGCAAACTTAGAAAGTTGATAGAATAACAGGTTTTGCATTAGCATGAATTTTCTGAAGGGTATGAAGTCTAAAACTCAAATGTCTGTCATTATTTTCTAACTTCAATCTTTAATGATTTGACACTAATCTGCCGGAAAGCCACAATTTTATGAAAAATGGACCAAAAATATAAGGCAAAAATCTGGACATTCTGCGAAAATCGGTATAATTGAGAGGTATGATGCAGTGTCAGTATTTTTTATGAAGATAGGAGGATAAAATAAGGCCAGTACTGTAACATTGCACTTGCACCCCATGAGAACCTACTGATCATGCCCCCTAACAGTTTACATCAAGGGCAGCAGCCTCCTATTCCCCACTGTAGCTGCAGCCCTGGGCTCACTTACATATCTGGCTTTCAGGCACCTCTGGTCTGTTACTGCAGCAACTTGCATGAATAGACATGTATGTTATAGTATGCTACTGCCATAGTTTATTGTGTAGTACTATGAGTGCCAAGAGGGTTATGGGGTATATGGATGTAGGCAGACCATGTTATAATGTGTGTTCCTGCTTTCCTATGTTCCACTATTGAAGGATTCAGCACAGCAGGACAACAAACATCTGATGTCAACAGAGCTCCTTTGGTTGACAAAGACAGCAAAGTGCAAGTGACATGATTGAATGATGCAGTAGCACTGTGTACAATACTACGGGGAAGTGGACACCCACATCCAACATTACATAGGCAAATGTAGACATACAGATGGAGGACAATGTGTCACCACGGCATGACAGACAGCTTTTAACTGTGAGTCCCTACCTGTGTTCCCCATCGCACACAACATCTGCCATGTGGACTGCCTTTCAAGCTGCTCAAACCATTATAGGGAAGAGACACGTGGGTGTTAAGTGTCACCTTGACACTAGGACGATCCATGATATGGCTACAACACTTGGTATTAACAAGTAGATGTGCAAGTCATTAATTCAGGCACATTTTTATCTTTATCATTTTAGTTTAGTTTCTTCATAAACACATTTTACAATACCCGTATAACATAAGCATAACTTACAAATCCCAATAAAATACATGATAATAGTCTACAGCATTTCAGTCCCCAAACTTCCAAAACACCAATAAAACCATTATAACTATACAGTTTCCTCCAAATGGTCTCCAACCACTATTTCATGGCTTTCAAACATACACATGTAATCAGTAAAAAGAACCTATCTCTATTTCATTCTAAATAGCTTCCTTAAAGTTAACCCAACAAAAATCCCTCGTCATACATACTATCCCCACTGAATTCCCACTTCTGACTCAGTCTGCTGCATCTTGTCATTATCCATGCACTGCTGCTCAACCAAATTTTTCTCATTCTTTTCTGTGCCTCATTAATAGCATATTTATGCACAAGTATACCTTTCCATGACTGTGCATTCATTCTCTGTACCTCCCACGCTGCTAGCTGAAGCCATAACCTTTCATTCCTTCCCACACCTATTTTACTTACTCTAAGCGCACCATGATTCTCAGTATAAGAAGTGGGTATTTAAAACAGTGTAACACATCTATTTTTCTGAATCAGTCTGCCATTTTTTTGGTTTTCTGCATACATCACATAACTCATTTGCATGGAGTGCTCATTTGCATATTGCTGTGCAGTAATTAGCACGCACTATTTTCTGTGCTGTTTTGACCCTTGTAAAATCACATCGTATCGCCAAATTGCCCACACTCTTTTTAATGCCGTGAACTGCATTCATTGTTTATGAGCCCTGACTTTTATGTTTGAAAAGAAATTGAACAATTAAATTTGTCACTTTAGTGGACCCTTCAGCAAAGGTAAAACTAGGTTTTGGCTAGCAGTACACATTTATCTGAATTATACTTTTACACAGAAAGGCTCTTACTTTTAATTATGTATGAAGGCACTTCATATATAAACTTTGAAAGATTTAATAGATTAAGGTTATCTAAAGCAGCCCAATGACTGCCTCATAATCACAAGAATTTTTTGGCATAGCCTTAAATATCTGTGAAAATGTAATTCTATGAAAAATAATGAAGCTAAACTGTCATCAGAAACCCCAGCCTTGGAGCAAGTATAAACCACTGCTACTACATATGCAGAGGATATGAAGAAAAACTTCTAAAACCTCATCTATACCACAAAAGCCATAAATTCAACAAACCAGATTTTTTTACATACACCATATTACACATTACACAGACATACCTTTAACAAAAGTAAATCACAAATAAGCAATCACCATATCATAGCATGAAGAAAAGTATATAATTGCAAAGAACGTGTGGTTCAAACTGAAACAAGCAGACTCAAAAGCGTACGAGGTAGGCATTGCAACCCAAATCCCCAAAATATTCCAGTAAATGGTGAGTCAGTTGTACATAAAGCAGATACATACCTCAATGGACTTTGTAAGGAGTTTTTGACAGTGCTACACGTACCTGGGACAAAAACAAGGATATGTCAAACAAGTTAAAAGAACTGATGTTAATTATGACATGGTCATTGTTCACTTTGGACAGCCCTCCCTACTAGATATGTGTGGTTACCAAATGTTCTAGCACAAAACAGAAAAAACATATCTACTTAGAAAAATGCTGCTGTCATCTCATACAGCAACTGAATACCAAGGCAAAATTTTCAGTTGGTAGGTAAGAACATGATGTCATAGTCAGGAGACTCAGTACCTGTCAGCGTGGAGTGATACCTGCAGCCAGATGGAAATTAAAAGTACACGAGCAGAGGTGAATATGGTTTTGCAAAATGCCAGACATTTTAACAATAAGGCGAGTGATTTAGAAGCATACCCTACTTTGAGGATGTTGATTCCCATACCACTGCTGAAACCTGGTTTAAAGATCCAATACAAGAATAACAAATACCAGAGTATCTCCTTTTACTGCAGCAGTTCTAATGTGATAGGTGACAGTGGTATCTCAATATTTGTTAAACAACTCCTAAAAGCCAGAAGCCAATGAAGCTATTCAAGAATAGAAACTGCTCATACAATAACTAATATATTAAATATAATATTATATACATGTAATATACACAGTCTTGAAGAGCAATAGGTTGTAAGCTGAGTAACTGAGGTAAAAACCTACACCTAAAATCAGTAAAATGTTTAAAAGCTAAATTAGGAAATAGTGACATTGCTGTGTGAAAGTATATGCACAACTTCTGCAGAAAGATATAGACAAAGCAGAAGCATTCTAGAACGTACTAAATTAAAATAGGGTGTAGTGTATGCACCAAAAGCCTTAGGAAGAGAGAAAGTGTAGCCATGGTATGACCCCAGGAGAAAGAAGGAAGATTGAGTAAATGTAAATTAACTTTTCCCTGAACTATCCTACATCCCACTCGTAATGTACACTAATGATATGGAACTCTGTAGATCTGTCCCATCCTCTAATTCTACCAAATTTTATCTTGAGAATGTAAATCTTTCCCATCCTCTAATTATATTAGATATTATCTTGAGGATGACCTCAATCTCCTCTTTAACTGGCTAGAAAACTGACCTTCCTACTCAGCCTTAACAAAAAAAATCAAGCATATGATAATCAGCACTAGGCAAAAATAAATAAATAAATAAGGCTCCTGCCCCAAATTGGAAAATTCTACTTCTAATTGTACACAAAAAATGCAGCTCAACAGAACTAACCACAGAGGCTGGCTCAGTAGTCACCTAAACTTTCAGCAGCATATACAGCAAGCATGAGTAAAGCTAAAATCTCCAAAGCTTGGTTTTGGGTAAGAAAAATAAATGTCACTTCCTTTCACCACAAAGACGTCATGCTAGAACAGGATATTCATCAAGCACAAATAAGACATAATTTAGCGATAATTTTGTCTGCCTCCTAACAGAGCTTATCACCCCTGCAGACATTGTCAGATCATAGTTGCACATTCATATAATTCTCCCTGATTGCAGAATACCATTGCTACACTCTAGCGAACGCTCTATAACTGTCTGTAAAACAGACACCAGAATTACTACATGATGCTTTTACATTCAAGTGACTTAATCAAGACTCCTTCTCAGTCTTAGCAGACCATCTCCCTTCTAGAACCTCTGCCTACAATGTCCACCATCTTCTTTCTATTGGAACCACCCTTTTTCCCCCTCTCATAATTAGCATCACTACACCAGTCATGTCTTCTCACTCACTGCACCAAAACATTGGGAGTCCTTGCCCTCAAACTAAAGATATTCAATCCATCCACTAATTTCAGTTATAGGTAAAAAAAAAACTACTTTTTTAATTCTGCTATTTGCACCTACTTTTTTACCTCAGTCATTGCCTATATCGTTTTATAAACCCTTCAGTCTAAATTCATACTCTACTTTTATTGTTATTGTCTATCTTCTGTCTTCAATCCCTCTAATTTTTCCTTCCCTTCTTCTTCCTTTTTCCTCTCCCATTACTGTCTCTCCCTGTCCTCTTATATATAATTTTAAATATTATATATAATATATATTATATATAATATATATTATAAGGATTATTTATTCTACTTGACATCTAAAAGGTTTGTTATTAGTGTTTTACTAGCTTCAGATAAAATTTAGATTTGATCTGTTCGACAATTTCTGATATATATATATATATATATATATATATATATATATATATATATATATACAGAGAGAGAGAGAGATATACATATATATATATATATATATATATATATATATATATATATATATATATATATATATATAGATATAGATATATATATATATATATATATATATATATGTATGTGTGTGTGTGTGTGTGTGGGGGGTATATATATATATATATATATATATATATATATATATATATAATCTGTTGCCTAGGTTGGCGTGAAAAAACTGGTTCATGTGATGTTCTACCCTTAAGCAATTTAAATGAATGAATGAATGAATGAATAAAAGATCTGTGCATTATCTGCAAGCTCTAACAGGCAACACTATTCTGAGATAGCTGTTGATCATTTTCAGGAGAAATGTTAAGTATATCTGTACATAAAATGATGAAGGATACAAACAGTGATTCTAAAGCAAATATAGAGGTATGTGATGAACTAATAATATTTGTTTTTAAAAGGACCTTGATAAATACAAATGTGGGTGTCATATATGAGATTTCTTATTATACCTTATTTTTTATTTATTTGTTCATTTGTCTATATAGTCTATATATGCATGTATTTATTTTGAATTTATCTTATCTGTTCAAATTAACTTTATTTAAAAAGATAGGTTCATTGGACCACTATGGCCCATTTATAGCCATGACCTAGATACATAACAGTTACATATAAGTAAATGCAGACTGTAGTAGGGCACCTCTCAATGGGTTCCTATTATATGATCAAAGATGCATTCTTTCAAATGCATCTTGATTGAACTTGAAAGCACAAAACGGCAAAATAGCGAAACGGCATATAAGCAAATTCTTTCCCTTGGCCGCCTCTGTTACTTTGCCATTTTCTTCACTGTAGTGCGATCTTGGAGTTGGTATATTTAAGTAGGGGGGGTTGTAATGTTTTAAAGTTGTTTTTATTTTCTTTTGTGGAAAAGCGATTTTTTTCCCTTTGAAAAAAATCGCTGTTCTAAGTGTTCGGGAATGTAAGCTTTCGTTTACATAGGGTCAGTAAATCAGCATTCGCTTTTTTAAGTGTTCACTGTTTTAATATAGACCCCTCTCAATTGTATAGATTTTTGCAGAATGTCCAGAGTTTTGCCTCATATTTTTGGTCTTTTTCTCATAAAATTGTGGCTTTCTAGCAAATCATTGAGGGATGAAGTCAGAAAATAATGGCAGACATTTGAGTTTCAGATTTCATACCCTTCAGAAAATTCATAATAATGCAAAACCAATTATTTTATCAACTTTCTAAGTTTGTAAGAGCAATATTTAAAAAGTGTCCCTATTTTTGGGTCTTTGTCCCCCCATTTTTATAGCTCTGCCCAGATCTCTTGCTCTAAGAGATTGAAAGGTATGCTATAGTAAACAAGAAATTTTGGCTGCACACCTTCACATATATCTTCAGTACTTGTAAACAAAGAAAAGTACCAAGTCTTACCAAAGCCTTATTCTCCACAAAGCGGAATTGCTGTAATGCACTGAACGTCTTGCCTAGCTAATGAAGAGAGCATTCTATGAGATGTCAGAGCTGCTTAACCAAATCCTAGAAGAGCTGTGTGTGAGCAAACTGTTCATAACGTTCTGTTTCATTTTTGTCATTTGACCTGCTGTGCATTTATTTAATCACTAAACAATGCCAAAGGGAAGCTATCTACCTCTGTGCTGATGGAGAATAACACATTTCTAGTAGGAAATTATGCCCAACAGATTTGATTTAATATCAGACGAAACATCTTACGGAAGTTTTTAGAAAACTATACTGAACTTTTTCGTTAATTTCAGAATCATACACTGATCACTCCCTTCCCAGTTCTCATTTACTGATGTACATTGTTTTAGCAGAAAAGTAAAATAACCACCAAGTACTTCAAGACTGCTATACAGTTTTGCTTCATTTCTCATAATCCAGTGTCAGAAAATCATTCTGAGTAAATAATTCCAGCAATTCCTAATTCTTCCAAGTCACAGGAAGCATGCAACCAACTAACTAATTTCCATGCCTCAGAATTTACTTACCGGAATTAAATATCAAAGCTCCAAATACACAACACAGTTCTACTCTGCAGCCCAGCAGAGCATCAACATTCCACAGCAGGCTGAAGCTTCTGCAGTGCAACTTTAGCATCCCCTAGTGACGAAGAAGACAAAGTTCCCATCTTGCATTTTTTTAACATTCCATGTTTGATTTTAAATAACCTACCTGACATATCACCGTGTTTCTTGGATTTTCAACAAAATGAAAGAAATAAAGAACTTCAGATTTCATTTAAACCAATATTGTACAAAATTTCATCACCTACATATCTTCATACCTTGTGCACATCGGTAATGCAGGCTGTACCATGAACCTGTTAGCTGAACAGAAGGTTGCAGAAACAGATTCAGATGCTGCAGTATTTTTATTAGGTTGTTTGAATACCTTGGAAATTAGGAGGTACATTATTTCACTCTACATGGATCTGGTATTTAAAGAAATGTACATTTGATCCTAAACAGAAGCATTTCTGTTCAATAACAGAGTCATCAGAATCGAAATGGCTGGTTGTAGTTATTTGCCATATGTAACAGGATGTTGCAGTCCTAAGTCAAAAGACAGATGGCAAGATGGGCTGCTGGTGTATTAGAACTCATTAACCAGAGTTTGACTATTCCTCGTTTTAGATTTGCATTATGAATGGACGTATCCAAAGGGCCTGAACTCCATGGCTCTTTTCTGTTCACAGGTTTCATACCTTTCTTTTAGACTTTCAGTTCTGTTTATAAACAAAGGTTTCAGTAGCTACTTTATTTTCTCTGGACCATGCTACAGGAAAACAGGAAAAAAATATGTGTGTGTATGTATATATATATATATATATATATATGTGTGTGTGTGTGTGTGTGTGTGTGTGTGTGTGTGTGTGCACACACACACACACACACTCACACAAACACACACACGCTTGTTTATGTGTATGTGTATATACCGGCACTGTCTTTCACAGTCATAGTTCCATAGCATATGAGTATATCAGAACACAATAAAAATGAGACTGGTGCTTTGATGTGAAATGCCAATTATATGCCATACCTTTCCAAAGTACTGGATAATACAAAGGGACTGACATAGGGGGCGGCTCTGAGATATGAATAAGAAACTGTCTTATGATTTGTCCAGACTGTTTACATTAAAATGTTGTTTTCCACATTGAATACATAAATGTATTATTACAGAAAAAAATCATTGGTACCTCTTTGTCTATCATTATAACTACTAACATATAAGCTATCCAGCAGTTAGCACACAGGATTAGGCCATTGAGCTCCTACTGTGCTGCTTCCTGTAGTCTAGGGTTTTATTCCTGTCATCTCCATTTGCGACTGTGAGCAACTCACTTAACCAGACATTGTACGCTGGGCACCCCTTTAAAGGACAATTGTGCCCATTGAGCTTGTCTCATTACTAAAGTAATAAAAATAAACAAAAAATAAATTTTGTATCTCATGTGTTGTGGTACTGCTAAACTGTAATGTTTCTAATTCTGAATTCAGTTTTCAGGCCAATCTAGAAAGGCAGCAAAAGGTTACTTAAAATGAAAACTGGAAGTATTGCCATTATGAGAAATAAAAATATTTCTATCTCCCATATTTTGCAGCCTTATAAGCTTTTCATAAAATGCACTACCATGCAGAGATACTTCTAGTAAATAATATGGCCTGCCTTTTAGGTGTCACATTTGCAATGGCATTTTATCATTTTATTACAGGGCAAAATCTTTTCTTATATTAATTTTTTTTTAGTACATCACTTGGTCGTATGATGTTTAAAGACATGCAGGTAGGTGCATGCATGAATGGGTGTGCCTTCTTTGAAGGTCGGGCGTCGGGCTGGCAACTCAGCACCGTAAAAATCCACTGCCAATCATTAGCAGACTGGAGTTCCACTATGGCGGCCCCTAACTGGGAAAAGCCGAAAGACACGTATATAATTTTACAAAGCCTTAAAGCTAAGTACAGATGAGGGAGGTTGTTCAATATTGCTACTTTCATACAGTACAGGAATGTTGACCTTTCAAATTACCTCGCCCCCATACATATACGTAGATGTTGGTAGGAAATTACCAAAAGGAACACAAATCTATGAAAAAGAAAGCATAGCTCTGACCTCATCTAATTGCTGCAAAAAGAAAGGACACCAGGCTCAGTCTTCATGCTTTGTTCAGAGCAAAATTAACACTGACTAGAAAACAAAATTAATACATTAAAATTGTGCACTATTAAAAGTATTAAACTTTGGATTTTCAGACATTTTACACAGCTTCATTCTAGATATCATTTATCTTAATTTCTATTCTTTTCATTTTATTTGAATGTATTTTATTCAGGTTGTACAGTGAAGCACATATTTTCCATTTATATTACCATGTTACTTTGTTAATATGTAGCTATTAGTAATGTGCACATCTTACAATACTCCTGGAATAATAAATGTCTCATAAACTTCAAAACTGGCATCAAAATATGATACAATTTCAAAATATATATTGTATGACATAGCAAATGGATAACAAGTTGTTGGTCATCCACAAACTGAAGCAAAAATTACTGAAGCAGTTAATTGTGCATTAATATTATAAAAAATTCAAATAATTTCTGTCTACTAGCATTTCTTTCAAGATCACAAGTCACTGCACACTCAGTCTCCCATAATTTAAATGTTACAGCTTCAGGATTACATACACAGCTCAGATAAAAGGCAGATTTCCAAGCTAAATTAAGAATTTTTATTTTACCAAAAATCAGGTGCATGCAGATTTCACTGAAATCAGAATGCAGACATCTGCTTTTTATCATTTGCATTTTTAAAGAGTTCATCTGTTCAAAATTCTGTCTATATCCATAAGCCTCATAAACTGGGACCATGACCATGGACTCCTCATCTTGCCAGCTGCTAATGACAGAACAAAACATGGAGCTAAAGAGGAAAAAGAAAGGTACATCATCGCATGAGGTATAACAAATGCCATCAGAGGCATCTGCCAAGGCACTGTCTGGTACCTCGATCAGTAGGCCACGTCACATATTCCAGCCCTGCTTGTTGGCCTTTTGCTTCCAGCTTAGAGTTTATACATCAGTCATTCCAACCTGTATGCTTCAGTCATTATCATTGCCAGATTCTTTTCTCTTCGATTGCAAATGCATTAAGCTATTTAGATCACTGTGTATAGCTGTGGCAGCTGGTTTCATATAACAATGGACAGAGAGTCACAGGCTGTAGACACTCTTTTACTAGAGTGGTAGCCATATCTTGCAGTTCTGTCCACTCTACTACGATGATGTTAAAGGAGATCATCTCCCAGTATTGAATAAATGTTAGGATATTCCCAGAGCATGTGGAAATAAAGCTGAGAGAGGAGGTATAACTCATGAACCATAAAGGAACATTATCCTGCTATCAAATATATATATAATATCTAGGAGGCAGTTGACAGACACGTTTATCCTTTAAGGTCACTTTCATGACTGCATTTTCAGTTGAATTGCTAGGTGTTACTGGCATGTTTATTTTTATTTATGTATTTATTGCAATTTGTTAACTGGTCAGGTGATCCCTACAACCATGACCTGAAGGCATGAGGAGTATTAATATGAACCAGTAAACTGCATGCAGTATAATTACAAAAACTTAAGGGATATTAGGCTTATGCAACAAATGGGAAAAATCTGGTATAACATAGAATTTACAGGAATTTGTATAATTCCAATTGTACAATTTAACATTTAAGTAGTACAGAGTAAGGAATGGAAACTTTAATTAGGGGCATGCATAAACCATTGTCCTAAAAGCAAGTGCAAGCAAGTTCTTCATGAAGATGATCTTCCAGTTTAACTTTGAACACGGTCCATGTTTACTGGTTTCTTATCTCTTTTGGAAGATGATTACATGTTGCTGGGCCAGGTTTAGTAAAAGCCCTTTTGCCAACTGCTGTCCCAAATCATAATCTAGTTAGAAAGATGTCATAATCTTAACTGAACCTCAGTGGTTATGGAGAGTCTGTAATGGATAGAGATGATTTTAAGAGAGGGCACTGTCCAAGTATTGCTATTTTGTAAAGTAGTGTGCTAAGTACCATTTTAGCTTCTTAGCCTTTTAGTCATTTTTTATCCTAACCTGTAGCCTTTTGACTGAATTTCAGTTTCTCATTCAGCCCACCCACCTGCCTCAGACACATTCTTTGACAAATGTTTTACTGATTGAAATGGTATATATATTATATATATAAATTGAAATGATATATATATATATATATATATATATATATATATATATATATATATATATATATATATATATATATATATATATATATATATATATATATATATATATATATATATATATATATATATATATATATATATGTATGTATTATAAATTCGAACCACATATGAACTAGACCATATGTTCGAACTTGTAAAAGTCCAATCTGACTGAATGAAGATCTCTGTACAGAGCGGAAAGGGAAGATTTCCCATTTCCACAATGTAGTGTGATCACGGAGTTGGTATATTTAAGTAAGGGGGGGGTGCCGCCCCCCTGCTATAGATGTTTAGTTTTATGTTTTTTGGTTTTATGTGGTTTTATGTCAGTGTTCAAACTTTTACGAGTTCGAACATATGGTCTCGGCCATATGTGGTTTGAACTAGTAAAAGTTCGATCTACTGAAGTAGATATATATATATATATATATATATATATATATATATATATATATGTATGTATATATATATATATATATATATATATATATATATATATATATAAATCTAATAGATAACATTGAAATTTCATAACGTTGAATTTCATAACATTGAGACCATAACATTGAAAATTCAAAACACTGAAAACCCAAAACATTGAAAACTCAGAACACTGAAAGTGTGCTTCATAATAAAATTACATTGCACAAGTAAATAAGATCCCCTCCACCTACAACAACAACACCTAACTAACAAACACATTTTCTACTACGTTTCTGCAGGGAGCTTGCACCCCCCCATGTGGGGAGCTTTGCCCCCATACCCCCCCCGTAAATTAAATATGTTTGTTAGGTGTTGTTATACGTGGAGAGGATGTTATTTACATATGCATTGTAGTTTTCAATGTTATGAAGCACACTTCCAATGTTCTGAGTTTTCAGTGTTTTGGGATTTAGATGTTTTGGTCTCAATGTTATGAAATTCAACGTTATGAAATTTCAATGTTATGAAGTAGACCTATATATATATATATATATATATATATATATATATATATATATATATATATATATATATATATATATATATATATATATATTCATGAGCTCACTTTGCTTATACTAAAGCTGTAAATGCATGAAGTGTTCTGTGTTCACTGGTAGCATTTTCCCTTACTTGGATAGAAGGAAGTTTCTCTGTTCACTGTGAGAGAGGGAGCTGTGAGCAGCCTATCTGTCCCTGGAGAAGTGGTTTCAGCCCAGAAATTAGTAGTTTATTGGCCATTTTGGGCTAATTTCTATCTCTTTCATTTCCCTGCCATAAAACCCACATTTGCGAGGTTTTTGTGCTAGTATACAACTCACCAAACTCCTGCCTGGTGCCCAGCAGATTTCTGCAGCAGCAGAAAGATAAAAGAGAGACTTTGGCGTGATTAAGTATCATTTTTCTGCATTTTCTTGCTGCCTTTAACTAGTTCTGCCTAAAATGCCAGTTTTCTAGAGTTTCTGTGATTTAAAAAGCTTGTTTCAGCTACATATTGTACTTATTTTACTGCCTGCACTTTAACAAAGTCGTTTTTGTGTTTAAATTACCTGTTTAACTGTTGTAGGCTATACACTCAAGTGTGATAGCCATTACTGTGCATTTAAAGTGTTTTTTTTTATTGCATCTGCTTTATTTTCTGAAAAAAATATATATATACTTTTCTCACCTTTCTAAGCTAGTATAGTCCAGTTTTCAGGTTAGTGCTGAATTCAGGGCTGTGTTACAAGTTTCTGTGTTTGCCCATACCTTACTTGGATAGAAGGAAGTTTCTCTGTTCATTGTGAGAGAGGGAGCTTTGAACAACCTATCTGTCCTTGAAGGAGTGATTTCAGACCAGAAAGTAGTAGTTTATTGGCCATTTTGTGCTAATTTCTATCTCTTTCATTTCCTTGCTATAAAAGCCACATTTGCGAAGTTTTTGCGCTAGTATACAGCTCAGTAAACTCCTGCCTGGTGCCCTGCAGATTTCTGCAGCAGCAGAGAGACAAAAGAGAGACTTTGGAGTGATTAAGTATCATTTTTCTGCATTTTCTTGCTGCCTTTAGCTAATTCCACCTAAAACGCCGATTTTCTAGGGTTTCTGTGATTTAAAAAGCTTGTTTCAGCTACATATTGTACTTATACTGCCTGCACTTTAACAAAGTCATTTTTGTGTTTAAATTACCTGTTTAACTGTTGTAGGCTCCACACTCAAGTGTGATAGCCATTTCTGTGCATTTAAAGTGTTTTTTTATTGTATCTGCCTTATTTTCGGAAAAAAAAATATTTATATATATATATATATATATATATATATATATATATATATATATACTTGTTTTCCCACCTTTCTAAGCTATTATAGTCCAGTTTTAAGGCTAGTGCTGAATTCAGGGCTATGTTACAAGTTTCTGTGTTTGCCCATACCTTACTTGGATAGAAGGAAGTTTCTCTGTTCACTGTGAGAGAGGGAGCTTTGAGCAGCCTATCTGTCCTTGAAGGAGTGGTTTAAGACCAGAAATTAGTAGTTTATTGGCCATTTTGGGCTAATTTCTATCTCTTTCATTTCCCTGCTATAAAACCCGCTTTTGACCAGTTTTGCACAGCGGGCAGCGCCGGTTAGCTAGGGTATAACTATTCCCGGCTCCACAAAGTCTACTCTTCAATTTTTCCCTTGGAACTAGACATACTTTCAACTTAAGCACTCAAACTATTCACTTCTCATCCCAGCACTTGCTCAAAACTCATAGCAAGCACTAATAAACCTTAGCACTAACCCCCCCCTATACTGTAGAGAAGGACAAGGCTCTCTATTTGACCTTACCAGCCAATCAGTAAAACAGTTCACTGTACGTATCCAGGCATGTCCAAAGAGCAGTTTCAGGTTTACTCTCCGGTCCAACTGATGAATCTGGGCATTTTGAGGAATGTTACAATTGCCTCATGTACACAGACAACCCTTTCCTCCTTCCACCAAATACTAATACATGTGAGCGATGCAATTATACAGCCAAACTGGAGGCTAAGCTCTCTCAACCCAAGACTGGACCAGGCAGTCAAGAGGAGAAGGGATTTACTTGCATCACACCACCAGTCTCACATAGACCTATGAAACCAGCATCGGCAAAAAACACACATAAATACACGAAAACATACTCTGAGGCTCTAAATAAAAATCTGCAAAAGCAACAGAGATCTCTAAAGCAGACATCCAAGCAACCTCCACCCCCCCCCCAACACAAACCATGAAACACATACTTCACAAAACCAGTGTGCCATGCAATCACAGCCCTTAAGGCAAAATAACATACCCAAAACACTAGTAATAGGTGACTCTATAGTCAGGCACACTGACATCCCACTCACTAGGCTGAACAAGGAGAAGGTTACTGTTAGCTGCCTGTCGGGTGCCAGGATCTGCCACATAACACAAGCACACAGGTCACTCCAGAACAAGTAAAAATATGACTCTGTCATTGTCCATGTTGGTGTGAATGACCTGAGCCGTACCTCCCTGGACTACATGAAAAGAGACATGGAGGAGCTCTCTGATCACGTAGCCCAGGCCGGTATGACCCTTACCCTGAGTAGCATCCTGCCCTCACCAAGAATGATACCATGGTATAGAGAAAAAATTATCAATTTCAACAATTGGCTAAGCTTCTGGTGTCATTCAAAGTGGATCCAGTGTCTGTCAGCCTGGGATGACATGCTCGACAAGTCATACTGCTTCACTAAAGACAACTTGCACCTGTCACCCTTAGGCTTTCAAATACTGGCCAAGGCTCTTGCCACTCCCATAGTGCCTTTTTTAGGCAAGGCTCAAAAGACAAACCCACTGCCGTAAATAGCACAAGTAACAAAAAACTGAGGGTAATGCTACTCAATGCCAGAAGTCTAAACCTCAAAATGCATGCACTCGAGACACTCCTCAGTATGGAGAAAATCAATATATGTGCAGTAAGAGAAACCTGGTTTAAGGTACCAGAGAGCACCCCAGCACTACCAGGCTACAACTCATACCATACATTTCGGCCACAAAACCCAGACCAAAATACAAAAGGTGGAGGAATATCCATATTCATCAAGGATACCCATACCTCCAGATTAGTGGCACAGCACGATGTTTCAGAGATCATCCACGTACAACTAACAATGGGCAAAACTGATATTTAAATTATAGCTTGCTACAGATCACCCACCATGTCCCAGGACCCCCACTCCACATTCCTGAAAACACTGGGAAACATAAAGGTCCTACCAAACAAAATGATATTGGGTGATCTCAATTACCCAAACATTAACTGGGAGAACTACTCAAGTACAAACTCCCTTGCCCAACATTTCCTAGAATTTATAAACTCAAATGCCCTGGCTCAACTGGTCAACACCCCCACCAGAGGTGACAACATATTGGACCTGGTCATCACCAACATGGGCGACCGATGTTCCACACTGGAAGGCAACCCCTCGCTGGTTAGATCTGACCATAAACTAATCACTCTGGATATCCACATTCCACCACCACCCTCGGTCAAATAAACCACTGTGAAAAACTTTACAAAAGCAAACTTCACGTTACGTAAGACTGAGGTGGGAAGTTTCAAAGCCCCCATGCTAAAGGATAATGCTGTCCAAGCTGCAAAATCCTTTAGTAATGCACTCTACAAGCAGCTACAAGAAGGCATGGCTCATGCTATCCCAAACAAAACCAAGACTCACTCCTCCAAGAAAAGGAAACCAGTCTGGTGGACCCCTGCCATAAGCAAGCTATACAATAGAAGGAGGAAACTAGTGCAGAAAAGAGTAAAATCCCAAGAAGGGAAGACATCCCTGATCAGTATCAGCAAGAAACTACATTCCCTCATAAAATCATTCAAGGCTAGCTTCGAAAGAAAAATTGCCATGGACTCCAAAGATAACCACAAGGCATTATTTAGCTATGTCAAGAATCTAAGTGGCAATTCTCAGATCTGCTCGGAGTTAGTGCAGAATGGCACAAAATACACTGAACTGACCGATATAGCCAACATCCTGGCAGACAGGTTCAGTGCAAACTTCACCCCCTCTCACCCCCAAAAGGGCCCATAATTATACCAGAAGAATGTAGTGCCCCTGAAATCACAGACACTCAGGTTAAAACAGCCCTCTCTTTAAAGCCAAAAACACAGCATCAATGGGACCGGACAATGTCCCAGTCTGCATTCTACATGAGCTCAAAGGTGAACTAACCCCTCACCTAAACACACTGTTTAAACTCAGCCTCTCCACAGGCTATATGCCCACAGAGTGGCGCACAGCAACGGTTATTTCACTGCACAAAGGTGGAGCCACGAAGGACCCCGGGAACTATAGCCCTATAAGCCTGACTAGCTTGGTCTGCAAGGCTATGGAGTGCATCATCATGGATCTCATTAACAGAGACATTGGGAACCTCCAAACACTGGACCCTACCCAGTTCGGCTTTGTTAAGGGCAGATCATGCCTCCTAAACCTGGTGTACTTCTTTGAGACAGTTACCAAGGCTATAGATGAGGGAAAGGTGATCTACACAGCCTACCTAGACCTCGCAAAGGCCTTTGACACCATTCCCCACTCAAGTATTATAGACAAGCTCACCAGTCTGAACATAAACCCCTAAGTCATGAGATGGGTTGCCAACTGGCTCATGGACAAAACCCACATGGTAAGAGTTGCGGGAGCTAGGTCTGATTCTAAACCAGTTACAAGTGGCATTCCCCAGGGCTCAGTCCTAGGACCCCTCCTGTTCAGCATATACTTCTCAGAGGTACAGGCAAGCACAGGAGGACTATGGCTGACCAAGTTTGCAGACTACTGCAAACTAGGAGCTACAACTGACTCTCCAGCAAACACAGACATCCTCCAAAAGGGTCTCACTGAGACAGATACCTGGTGTCAAAACCATGGCCTCAAGCTAAATGCCAAAAAGTGCATAGTCATCCCCTTTGGAAAAAACAAAGTACTCACAAACTACCACATATGTGGTAGCCCACTAAATATGGAAGACATAATAAGGGATCTGGGGACCCAAGTAGATAGTAACCTCTCCTTTGATAATCACATTGCCAAAGTGGTTAGAAAATCCTTCTATGTGGCCCACCTAATCACAAAAGGGTTTGCATCCAGATTGAAAGAGGTCATTGGGCCCCTCTACGCATCACTCATCAGACTCATCTTAGAATACATTGTCCCATTTGGGATGTACCTTACAAGACATCTGCAACAACTGGAAAGACCACAGAAGTACCTCACCAAGAGGATCATTGGCCTCAAGCAGATGCCCTATGCAGCTCGATTGAAGAAATTCCAGCTGTACTCGGTTGCATACCGCCTACTCAGAGGTGATCTCTGCATGACATACAAGGCCATGTCCAACACAGAATTGATGGACATGCTTCACCTAAAGAAAACCATATACGCTCGAGCCACACATCAATGGATCTAAACCTCACCACAACAATAAATAGGATGTGCTGGAGGGATAGATTCTTGTCCCAGAGACTTCCCATGCTCTGGAATAAGATTCCAGTCTACATTAGGCAGAGCTCCTTACTAACCCTCTTCAAGAGAAACCTTGACAAGTGGATGGGAAACAAAAAGTTTACCCCAGGGATCACTTCAATGGCTCTGCTGGACAGAGGCACAGGGAACTAATCTAAGGGGGTGGCGAAAGCCAACACATTCCAGCTAGGCTTATAAATGCCTTCGGTCAGACAGCCTAGTACCTACCTATGAATCTATGAACCTAATACTATTTTAATAAAATCTTTTGAAGACAACATTATTAATTCTGTTCCCAAGAGCTATGTATAAAAAGGCCTGGCAACTGAGTACTAGTGGGTCCCTCCCTCATCCCCCATTTGAGTCAGTTGTATTTTTAAACATAATGGATAGATTATTTTGTTCCAAAGAAAAGACTACAACAACTTTTAACATTTATGTTTACAAAATTCATTAAGCAAATGTGAACATCAACATATGCATTGGGTGTGCTACAATTAACTGCAGACAGCAGAGGATTAACACAAGTATACACAAACATACAGACAGTCACACAAAGATGTGAACATACATTTCATATGCATAAGCAAACACACACACGCATACACATGCAGACACAGACAAGCGCACACACACACAAACACACACACACCCACACACACACACACACACACACACACACACACATATGCACACACACAACACACACACATGCATAGAGACATAGATACACAAATACTTTCTTTCTCACACACATAAACATACACACAGGCTCACATAAACACACAGTCACACACACATACCCTACATCATTTTATTTAATTTTGCTTTGTTTACCAGGTAGATCCATCTAGGCAAAAACCCAAGTTTCATTTGAGATCTAAAAAGCAAACCTCCATACTGTGCATGCTTATATTCAATATAATCAGTGCAAGTTCTAAAAAAAATTATGTTTGGCAATTTCTAGAAAAAACAGCTCCATGCATGACAATAATAGAAAGTGTGTTCTTAAAGTATGCCATATAGGTAAATTTTTTGTTATAACACCTTGTTTCCATACACTTATGACATCTCAGTCAGAGTTATAAAATGTATATATGTTTGTTTTACTTAAGAAAATTGATGATATATATATATATATAACATTTCTGCTTTAAAGCTTACCTATAAAGGAAGAGTAAGTAGGGACACAAGTGAGAAAATTATAAATATGTGTTGACAGAATATAGAGAGACAGTAAAGAGCAACCACTAAGAATAGTAGAGCTTTATAATTTACAAGAAAATAAATTATTTGAGAATATAGATATAGGGAATAATATAAGTAATACAGACAGGCATGTTAACTAGACTAAAAATGTCTTTCAGGTAGAAGTGACCCTGATATAGTTAGTGGGTACTTTGATGGCTCATAGGTAGTCACTAGGGAGGAGTAAGACACCACTAATGTGCTTTACCCATTTTTCTCAGTTATTCCAGAGAACTGTCTGGTTAACTGACTTGCTCAACATCACACAATGACAAATGGAGTTTAAGGGAATACAAAGTAGTTTATTAGCCTTAATCTCTTGCAGCATTAACAAATAAAGTTAAGAATTTAAGGATATGCTACTGGCAAAAAATATAAGTGGAGTAAAAGCAACTGCTAAACCTAACTCGGATGGCAGATAGATACATTCCAGGCAGGTTAAGCAAAGAAATAAGTTCATCATGATGTCCTTTACAATTTTAGAAACAATGAAAAAGACCAAAAACCATGAACTATGTGATTATTGAGTGCTGATTCAGTAAGGTTTTTAAATGAAGGTCAAGTTTAGCAGGTTTTGTCATCATTAGGTAGAGTATTCCAGAGTTTGGAGATTCGAAAGTTGCAGCATGTTTTCTTGTAACAATTACTGGCTGTGCTGACTTTGAAGCTAATAGTTTGTTGTTGACGTAAACATTTGTCAGAATCTCATTTTTTTGGTTAAGACAAATACTACTGGAATTTGAGGATTTACATTAATTTATGAACCATTATTAGCTAAGATGCCTGAATGTGTTTAAAAAGGGTAGACTAGTGTTGACTAAGTGGGAGACAGTGTTGTGTCCAATATGGAAGAACCATTGTAAGCATGTCTGTTTTATTAGCACTTTTTAATTTGGACTGGGTGAATCTGGAAAAGATGATAAAAATACAACTCCATGCAAGAGTGTCAGAGGAAAACTAAATGCAGATAGGTTTGTTTATTACTGGGTGGTGAGTCATATCTTTGCTGTATAAAGAAAGCCTTGCATTTTCTGAGATTTTTGCAACATTTTTTCACATGACTAGTATGTTGCAGGTCATTGTCCAGAAGAATACGCAATTAGTTTAAGCACAAGTTTTATTCACATTGACATATAAATTAGATGCCCCTAGCTAATTTTCTGCATTGCTGAATGCATTTCAAAACTTATTTTGGTCATCTGACAATACTGTGTTTACGTAAATAATAGTCAGATCATCTACATACTGAAATAATTCAAGAAAAATCTCTTCTGAGACCAAACTTACCAGCATCACTGATTGTCTTTCTCATGGATTTCTGAGGTCACTGTGAGTGTAGCCCTGCTCTGTTTGCCCTCGCTCCATTCTAGCTCACTTCACTCCCCTACCCCACCCCATTCCCACCCACCCCCACTTCAATTACTTTTATCCTATCCACTCCCTCCCCTTCCTGTCCATATCAATCAGTCATACTCCACTTCCTGCCTGCTATCAATCCTTCCCCTTCCTGTCCATTTCAACCACAAATACTCCACTTCCTGCCTGCTATTAATCCCTCCCTTTCTGTCCATTTCAACCACTCATACTCCACTTCCTGCCTGCTATTCTCCCAACCTTTACTCCATCACTCTGTACATTACCTTCTGCTCCCAAACCAGCTGATACACTCACCTCTCTCATTTACTCTCCCACAACCTAACATGCTACTCTTATACTTCATCGTACCAATTCTAACTCTGCTCTCTACTCTAACCTCCTATCACACAAACCTGTCCCAGCCTTTTGTATACTGTCCTACCACATGTATCCCCAAACTTTCCCCTCTATCTCACTCCATCCCAATCTCCCCATCTTTTAACTTCAACTTTAACTGCTTTCACAAACTTATTATATTTGAGAACTACTATCTCTCTTATAAATCCAAACTAAGACATCCCTTCTATCTCTTCTTACTAACACATTGTACTTCACTTCCTAGTAACTTACTCCTCCATGGAGACATCCACCCTTAACCCTGGCCCCCCTCCCCTTCCCATAACCTCACATCCCTCATCCACTCCTCCACCCCCCCATCCTCACACCTCTCACACCCTCCTCATCCTCCCTCATACCAAACCTTACAACACAAACACCTCCCTATGTATTCCCTAAAGACACAAAGCTTCACCAACAAAATCACCTAGCTGCATTCCTGAGTTGCCCAAACTACCCCTCACATCCTAGACCTATCCAAAACTTGGCTAAAACCCCACATAACAAACAAGGAAATTCTCCCACCAGGCTATAATATCTACTGCTCTGATAGAAATTCAAAAAAAGGTGGTGGTGTTGTCATCCTTCAGTCTGATAGCCTTAACCTCTTCACTATTACCATCCCTACTCCAGACTTCCACCCAGCTGAACATATCATCCTAAACTGCCATCTAAACCCTCATAAGAAATTTGCCATTGCCTCCATATATATTCCCCCAGGAAGGAATATTCCAGTCCTGGAATCCATCCCATCCTGGTTCGCAAAAAGTACCTTATGAAACCCTCACCCTAGGAGATGTTAACATCAACTGGACCAAAATTTCTACTGACTCTCCACAGCTCAGTATCAACCTTCAGAGATTCCACCAACTGATAACATCCCCCACTCACTTTCACAATAGCACTTCTTCCAACTCTACCATCAACTGGATTTTCACTAACTCTCCTAGCCTTTACCACAGTCCAACTACCTAACCAAACTCTTTAAGCGACCATCTTCCAACTTCCATCTTATGACACTCTACCCAAGTACCTAAACCACACTCTTATAGAGACTGTCGTAAACTCTACAACTTTAATACCACCCAATTCAGTCCAATTCTCTGTAGTACTGACTGGCCCATCCTCAGATTCCTCACAATGATGTTGTTGTTGTAGTGTCTTTTGGCTTTTCCCGGTCAGGGGTCACCACAGCGGAACTCCGGTCCGCTAATGATTGGTAGTTGATTTTTACGTGCCGAGTTACCAGCTCTGATGCACAACCTTCAATGAAGGTGCGCCCTATTCATGCATGCCTCCATGCAGAAGACGCTCTAGCTGAGAATCAAACCGGACAGCGTCTGACTGTGAGGCGACAATGCTACCGCAGCACCACCACAGCGGGTAGATTCCTCTCAATGATGCAGTGCTTAAATTTAATAAAATATTCATAGATACCCTGAACTCCCTGGCCCCTACCAGGCAAATTTGAATAAAATCTAATTTTTCTCCCTGGCTTTCTAAGGAAACTTGATCCCTCATGCATAAATGAGATAGTACTTGGAAAGCCTGGACTAAGACCAAACAACCTCCCCTGTTCCAAAAGCACAAAGAACTTCGGAACCTTGACAAAAAACTTGCCAGCAATGACAAAAAATCCTATTATAACTCTCCCCAGATTAATAGCAAAACCAATCCATGGAAATTCTCGACTACCTTAAATAAAATTCTCAATCCCAGATGCCCTTCTAATCCCTCTACTTTCCCAAATAACACTCCTCTAGAAACTGACACCCTTCTCAACAGACACTTCATTGACACTGTCAGGAAACTTACACCCTAAAAATCCAACACAATCACCCCCTCTACCCCTCCCAATGCTCACAACAATAATCTTTTCTCCTTTCAACCAGTTCCAACTTTCTACATTAAATCACTCCGACTGAAGCTCAGACCTTGTTCTCCCTCCTCAGACAATTTCCCACACACTTTCCTAAATTTAGCTGCTGAATCCATAGCCTATCCTGTATCACTATTAATCAATAGATCTATTCAGGAAGCAACAGTGCCAGAGATTTGGAAATCCTTCTTCACCATCCTCCTGCATAAAGGGAGGAACTCAACTGACCCCTTAAACTTTCGACAAATTGCCATTCTCTCTCCTCTCTCTAAATTACTTAAAAAATGTATACACACACAACTCCTAAATTATCTCCTCCAACAAAACCTTCTCAGACCCACTCAACATGGCTTCCAGCCTAACTACACCCCTACCACAGCCCTCCTGTCATTTACACATACAATAGCTGAGGCCTGTGATAAAAACATCTTGTAGCCTGTCTTTTCCTCAATCTCTCCAAAGCCTTCCACAGTCTCTCATCCCTTACTTCTAACTAAACTTACTAACCTCAGTCTATCTGCTTCCACCCTAGCCTTTTTCTCTAGCTACCTGTCTCATAGACAACAATCTGTTCAATGGCTCTCCTCCTGCTCACCCTATCTCCCAGCAACAACCGGGGTACCCCAAGGTTCCATTTTGGGTCCCCTCCTGTTCAACATCTTTACTAATGAACTTCATACTTCCTGCAAACAATCTGCTCTAATTCAATATGCTGATGACTCTACTCTTATCTGCACTTCCAGCAATATGTCTGACCTTCACACTTACACAGGACACTTTTCTTTCTGTTGAAAAGTGGCTGTCTGATAATTTACTCATCCTGAACCCCCCAAAAAAAACAAACTCTTGCTCTTCCTCCCTTGTTCTCTCTCTCACCTTAAATTGACCTTTTTCATCACATTCTCTAACCATACAACCCGACTCCCATACAAAGCTTCTAGGTTCCATCATTGATGACGAACTTAAATTTAACCTGCATATCCTTCAAAGTATAAGCCGAAAGAAGAAGAAGAAGATCCTTCAAACTATAAAAAATCACCAAAAATTGGGTATGCTCTATCAAAACCATAAATTCTTGACCTCTAATGCTAGACTCTCCCTGGCACAGGCTCTTCTTCTCCCCTTCCTTCTCTATGCCACCCCAATCCTAATTAACATTCAGTCCACTACCCTGGCCAAACTCCAACAAACTTACCACAAAATAGCAAGATTTGTCACAAACTCCCCTTTTAACTCACACCATTGCCTTGCACTAAACTCTCTTCAATGGCTTGAACTTCAACAACAACTCCTTCTATCTCAATTTCAAATTACTCACTCCACACTATACAAACCATCCTCCTGCACTGCTCTCTCCTCCTTAGTAGCTACCTATACTTCCACTCGCACACTCTGCACCTCTAATCAGCAACCTCTAGATATCTACCAACCAAAGAAACCTATTGGTAAACTACTGTATAAATCCACTGTATCCCAAGATTGGAATAAACTTCCATCACACACTCCATTACACACCGTATACACTTTAAGAAAGAACTCAGACTTCACTTACTTAACACCAAAACTTGTACTTGTCATGACCCTACCTAACTCCACTACTATCCTTTACCCTAACCTTCTACAATTCTTCCCTCATATTGCCTTAGCATCTTTTTCTGCCTCCTGATACCCCTTCCACTCTATACTTGCATTCTCATCACTCACATCTCACAAGTTGTACTGTCCTAAAATACTACTTCTTAATATTCACAGTACTCTACCACTTCAAAACTGTTATTGGTACCATAAAAAAGGGGGGGTCTTACTACTATTGTGTAAATATCTACTGATCTGATTTACTGTAGTCATTTTCTTATCTTACCACTGTGAATTTCTATATAATTGCTTGGTAAACTGCATATTTTATGTATTATAAACAGAATTTTTATGTATTGTAAGCCAAACTTTTATGTATAGTATACTGTCTGTAGCTGGAGCTTTTCTCCTCAGGTCTCCCCTGAAAATGGGCCTCGTCCAGCTGGACAAGCCCAGCCAATAAATAAATAAATAAATAAAATAAATAAAAATGACAAGCTGTTTACATATTGTTCGCAGAGAAGGTGAAAAGTAATGTCTCTAGCACTGATCCTGTTACATGTTATACACGTTTTACATGTTATTTGTCATGTGCCTTGGTGTAATGTCACCCTGTGTTCCACCTGTTTGATGCAGTATGTTAGCTATCAGAGATATATACCTTTGGTGAAACGTTTATTATGTCAAAAGTAAAAAAGCCAGTTTGTGTGATCAAAAATCAGTTAATCACATTTTGGCTTTTTGTGTGTGTGTGCGCAAGACTGCACTATAGCACAGATCAGAAAATTTGACCTTTCTCCCTATAATGCAGTCTCAGAGCTGGGATACATAATTAGCAGGGGTATGGTGGGGTGCAAAAAATTAACTGCTTTTTTTTTGTGCTCATTTCCACGCACTTCTGCTTGATGAGGTTAGGTTTGATGGAATGCATGCATTTAATTGAACGTTAGTTGTCCGACATCCTAAATGTTGAAGGCAGTGACCCAAGTTTTCACATTGTCGAATTTTCAAACACTGAATCCATGAACACCGAATGTCAGCCAGGCTAATATCCCCCCTTTCTTGACCCATGGTAATGCTTGGTTTGGTAGTTGAGTGATCAGAAATGTTGAATTCAGTGTTATGCTCGACATTCCGACCATTTGTCAATGTGAGAGTCGACATTTTGGTTCGGAAAGAGTAACTTTCATAGTTGGTGCCTTCGACTAAATGCATGTATTCCAGGTTTGATATAATGCTTTGTCAACAAAGCAACATATACCTATGTGTACATATTTATAAAAATATATATACAGAGAGAGAGATAGGTATGATTAGATATAGAAATGGATATAGAAATAGATATTGATATAGATAGATGTGTGTGTATGTGTTTGTGTGTACATGCATACGTGTATGCACATACATATTTGATACATTATTAGAAGATAGTTTTCTCAAAAAATAATGACACTTGTCTGTCATACAGTGATAAATTATATTAGTGTTGGAATTAAGTATTTTCCTAAAATGCAAACTAATTAGTGAGGTAGGACTGAAAATGGAATTGTAAACCTCAGAATAAGAAACTGCATGATAAAGAAGTATTATTTTTCCCTTAGGTTTTTCTGCTCAGTTTTTGTCATACTAATAAAATTACATTGCACAAGTAAATAAGATCCCCTCCACCTACAACAACAACACCTAACTAACAAACACATTTTCTGCTACGTTTCTGCAGGGAGCTTGCACCCCCCCATGTGGGGAGCTTTGCCCCCATACCCCCCCCCGTAAATTAAATATGTTTGTTAGGTGTTGTTATACGTGGAGAGGATGTTATTTACATATGCATTGTAGTTTTCAATGTTATGAAGCACACTTCCAATGTTCTGAGTTTTCAGTGTTTTGGGATTTAGATGTTTTGGTCTCAATGTTATGAAATTCAACGTTATGAAATTTCAATGTTATGAAGTAGACTTATATATATATATATATATATATATATATATATATATATATATATATATATACACACACACACATATATATATATATATATATATATATATATATATATATATATACGTATATATATATATATTCATGAGCTCACTTTGCTTATACTAAAGCTGTAAATGCATGAAGTGTTCAGTGTTCACTGGTAGCATTTTCCCTTACTTGGATAGAAGGAAGTTTCTCTGTTCACTGTGAGAGAGGGAGCTGTGAGTAGCCTATCTGTCCCTGGAGGAGTGGTTTCAGCCCAGAAATTAGTAGTTTATTGGCCATTTTGGGCTAATTTCTATCTCTTTCATTTCTCTGCCATAAAACCCACATTTGCGAGGTTTTTGTGCTAGTATACAACTCACCAAACTCCTGCCTGGTGCCCAGCAGATTTCTGCAGCAGCAGAAAGATAAAAGAGAGACTTTGGCGTGATTAAGTATCATTTTTCTACATTTTCTTGCTGCCTTTAGCTAGTTCTGCCTAAAATGCCAATTTTCTAGAGTTTCTGTGATTTAAAAAGCTTGTTTCAGCTACATATTGTACTTATTTTACTGCCTGCACTTTAACAAAGTCGTTTTTGTGTTTAAATTACCTGTTTAACTGTTGTAGGCTACACACTCAAGTGTGATAGCCATTACTGTGCATTTAAAGTGTTTTTTTTTATTGCATCTGCTTTATTTTCTGAAAAATATATATATATATATATACTTTTCTCACCTTTCTAAGGTAGTATAGTCCAGTTTTCAGGTTAGTGCTGAATTCAGGGCTGTGTTACAAGTTTCTGTGTTTGCCCATACCTTACTTGGATAGAAGGAAGTTTCTCTGTTCATTGTGAGAGAGGGAGCTTTGAACAACCTATCTGTCCTTGATGGAGTGATTTCAGACCAGAAATTAGTAGTTTATTGGCCATTTTGTGCTAATTTCTATCTCTTTCATTTCCTTGCTATAAAAGCCACATTTGCGAAGTTTTTGCGCTAGTATACAGCTCAGTAAACTCCTGCCTGGTGCCCTGCAGATTTCTGCAGCAGCAGAAAGACAAAAGTTTGGAGTGATTAAGTATCATAGTCAGATCATCTACATACTGAATAGTCAGATCATCTACATACTGAAATAATTCAAGAAAAATCTCTTCTGAGACCAAACTTACCAGCATCACTGATTGTCTTTCTCATGGATTTCTGAGGTCACTGTGGGTGTAGCCCTGCTCTGTTTGCCCTCGCTCCATTCTAGCTCACTTCACTCCCCTACCCCACCCCATTCCCACCCACCCCCACTTCAATTACTTTTATCCTATCCACTCCCTCCCCTTCCTGTCCATATCAATCAGTCATACTCCACTTCCTGCCTGCTATCAATCCTTCCCCTTCCTGTCCATTTCAACCACAAATACTCCACTTCCTGCCTGCTATTAATCCCTCCCTTTCTGTCCATTTCAACCACTCATACTCCACTTCCTGCCTGCTATTCTCCCAACCTTTACTCCATCACTCTGTACATTACCTTCTGCTCCCAAACCAGCTGATACACTCACCTCTCTCATTTACTCTCCCACAACCTAACATGCTACTCTTATACTTTATCTTACCAATTCTAACTCTGCTCTCTACTCTAACCTCCTATCACACAAACCTGTCCCAGCCTTTTGTATACTGTCCTACCACATGTATCCCCAAACCTTCCCCTCTATCTCACTCCATCTCAATCTCCCCATCTTTCAACTTCAACTTTAACTGCTTTCACAAACTTATTATATTTGAGAACTACTATCTCTCTTATAAATCCAAACTAAGACATCCCTTCTATCTCTTCTTACTAACACATTGTACTTCACTTCCTAGTAACTTACTCCTCCATGGAGACATCCACCCTTAACCCTGGCCCCCCTCCCCTTCCCATAACTTCACATCCCTCATCCACTCCTCCACCCCCCCATCCTCACACCTCTCACACCCTCCTCATCCTCCCTCATACCAAACCTTACAACACAAACACCTCCCTATTTATTCCCTAAAGACACAAAGCTTCACCAACAAAATCACCTAGCTGCATTCCTGAGTTGCACAAACTACCCCTCACATCCTAGACCTATCCAAAACTTGGCTAAAACCCCACATAACAAACAAGGAAATTCTCCCACCAGGCTATAATATCTACTGCTCTGATAGAAATTCAAAAAAAGGTGGTGGTGTTGTCATCCTTCAGTCTGATAGCCTTAACCTCTTCACTATTACCATCCCTACTCCAGACTTCCACCCAGCTGAACATATCATCCTAAACTGCCATCTAAACCCTCATAAGAAATTTGCCATTGCCTCCATATATATTCCCCCAGGAAGGAATATTCCAGTCCTGGAATCCATCATATCCTGGTTCGCACAAAGTACCTTATGAAACCCTCACCCTAGGAGATGTTAACATCGACTGGACCAAAATTTCTACTGACTCTCCACAGCTCAGTATCAACCTTCAGAGATTCCACCAACTGATAACATCCCCCACTCACTTGCACAATAGCACTTCTTCCAACTCTACCATCAACTGGATTTTCACTAACTCTCTTAGCCTTTACCACAGTCCAACTACCTAACCAAACTCTTTAAGCGACCATCTTCCAACTTCCATCTTATGACACTCTACCCAAGTACCTAAACCACACTCTTATAGAGACTGTTGTAAACTCTACAACTTTAATACCACCCAATTCAATTCAATTCTCTGTAGTACTGACTGGTCCATCCTCAAACAGATTCCTCACAATGATGTTGTTGTTGTAGTGTCTTTTGTCTTTTCCCGGTCAGGGGTCACCACAGCGGAACTCCGGTCCGCTAATGATTGGTAGTTGCTTTTTACATGCCGAGTTACCAGCTCTGATGCACAACCTTCAACGAAGGTACGCCCTATTCATGCATGCCTCCATGCAGAAGACGCTCTAGCTGAGAATCGAACCGGACAGCGTCTGACTGTGAGGCGACAATGCTACCGCGCACCACCACAGCAGGTAGATTCCTCTCAATGATGCAGTGCTTAAATTTAATAAAATATTCATAGATACCCTGAACTCCCTGGCCCCTACCAGGCAAATTTGAATAAAATCTAATTTTTCTCCCTGGCTTTCTAAGGAAACTTGATCCCTCATGCATAAATGAGATAGTACTTGGAAAGCCTGGACTAAGACCAAACAACCTCCCCTGTTCCAAAAGCACAAAGAACTTCGGAACCTTGACAAAAAACTTGCCAGCAATGACAAAAAATCCTATTATAACTCTCCCCAGATTAATAGCAAAACCAATCCATGGAAATTCTCGACTACCTTAAATAAAATTCTCAATCCCAGATGCCCTTCTAATCCCTCTACTTTCCCAAATAACACTCCTCTAGAAACTGACACCCTTCTCAACAGACACTTCATTGACACTGTCAGGAAACTTACACCCTAAAAATCCAACACAATCACCCCCTCTACCCCTCCCAATGCTCACAACAATAATCTTTTCTCCTTTCAACCAGTTCCAACTTTCTACATTAAATCACTCCGACTGAAGCTCAGACCTTGTTCTCCCTCCTCAGACAATTTCCCACACACTTTCCTAAATTTAGCTGCTGAATCCATAGCCTATCCTGTATCACTATTAATCAATAGATCTATTCAGGAAGCAACAGTGCCAGAGATTTGGAAATCCTTCTTCACCATCCTCCTGCATAAAGGGAGGAACTCAACTGACCCCTTAAACTTTCGACAAATTGCCATTCTCTCTCCTCTCTCTAAATTACTTAAAAAATGTATACACACACAACTCCTAAATTATCTCCTCCAACAAAACCTTCTCAGACCCACTCAACATGGCTTCCAGCCTAACTACACCCCTACCACAGCCCTCCTGTCATTTACACATACAATAGCTGAGGCCTGTGATAAAAAACACCTTGTAGCCTGTCTTTTCCTCAATCTCTCCAAAGCCTTCCACAGTCTCTCATCCCTTACTTCTAACTAAACTTACTAACCTCAGTCTATCTGCTTCCACCCTAGCCTTTTTCTCTAGCTACCTGTCTCATAGACAACAATCTGTTCAATGGCTCTCCTCCTGCTCACCCTATCTCCCAGCAACAACCGGGGTACCCCAAGGTTCCATTTTGGGTCCCCTCCTGTTCAACATCTTTACTAATGAACTTCATACTTCCTGCAAACAATCTGCTCTAATTCAATATGCTGATGACTCTACTCTTATCTGCACTTCCAGCAATATGTCTGACCTTCACACTTACACAGGACACTTTTCTTTCTGTTGAAAAGTGGCTGTCTGATAATTTACTCATCCTGAACCCCCAAAAAAAAACAAACTCTTGCTATTCCTCCCTTGTTCTCTCTCTCACCTTAAATTTAACTTTCTCATCACATTCTCTAACCATACAACCCGACTCCCATACAAAGCTTCTAGGTTCCATCATTGATGATGAACTTAAATTTAACCTGCATATCCTTCAAAGTATAAGCCGAAAGAAGAAGAAGAAGATCCTTCAAACTATAAAAAATCACCAAAAATTGGGTATGCTCTATCAAAACCATAAATTCTTGACCTCTAATGCTAGACTCTCCCTGGCACAGGCTCTTCTTCTCCCCTTCCTTCTCTATGCCACCCCAATCCTAATTAACATTCAGTCCACTACACTGGCCAAACTCCAACAAACTTACCACAAAATAGCAAGATTTGTCACAAACTCCCCTTTTAACTCACACCATTGCCTTGCACTAAACTCTCTTCAATGGCTTGAACTTCCACAACAACTCCTTCTATCTCAATTTCAAATTACTCACTCCACACTATACAAACCATCCTCCTGCACTGCTCTCTCCTCCTTAGTAGCTACCTATACTTCCACTCGCACACTCTGCACCTCTAATCAGCAACCTCTAGATATCTACCAACCAAAGAAAACTATTGGTAAACTATTGTATAAATCCACTGTATCCCAAGATTGGAATAAACTTCCATCACACACTCCATTACACACCGTATACACTTTAAGAAAGAACTCAGACTTCACTTACTTAACACCAAAACTTGTACTTGTCATGACCCTACCTAACTCCACTACTATCCTTTACCCTAACCTTCTACAATTCTTCCCTCATATTGCCTTAGCATCTTTTTCTGCCTCCTGATACCCCTTCCACTCTATACTTGCATTCTCATCACTCACACCTCACAAGTTGTACTGTCCTAAAATACTACTTCTTAATATTCACAGTACTCTACCACTTCAAAACTGTTATTGGTACCATAAAAAAGGGGGGGTCTTACTACTATTGTGTAAATATCTACTGATCTGATTTACTGTAGTCATTTTCTTATCTTACCACTGTGAATTTCTATATAATTGCTTGGTAAACTGCATATTTTATGTATTATAAACAGAATTTTTATGTATTGTAAGCCAAACTTTTATGTATAGTATACTGTCTGTAGCTGGAGCTTTTCTCCTCAGGTCTCCCCTGAAAATGGGTCTCGTCCAGCTGGACAAGCCCAGTCAATAAATAAATAAATAAATAAAAATGACAAGCTGTTTACATATTGTTCGCAGAGAAGGTGAAAAGTAATGTCTCTAGCACTGATCCTGTTACATGTTATACACGTTTTACATGTTATTTGTCATGTGCCTTGGTGTAATGTCACCCTGTGTTCCACCTGTTTGATGCAATATGTTAGCTATCAGAGATATATACCTTTGGTGAAAAGTTTATTATGTCAAAAGTAAAAAAGCCAGTTTGTGTGATCAAAAATCAGTTAATCACTTTTTTGGCTTTTTGTGTGTGTGTGCGCAAGACTGCACTATAGCACAGATCAGAAAATTTGACCTTTCTCCCTATAATGCAGTCTCAGAGTTGGGATACATAATTAGCAGGGGTATGGAGGGGGGCAAAAAATTAACTGCTTTTTTTTTGTGCTCATTTCCACGCACTTCTGCTTGATGAGGTTAGGTTTGATGGAATGCATGCATTTAATTGAACGTTAGTTGTCCGACATCCTAAATGTTGAAGGCAGTGACCCAAGTTTTCACAATGTCGAATTTTCAAACATTGAATCCATGAACACCGAATGTCAGCCAGGCTAATATCCCCCCTTTCTTGACCCATGGTAATGCTTGGTTTGATAGTTGAGTGATCAGAAATGTTGAATTCAGTGTTATGCTCGACATTCCGACCATTTGTCAATGTGAGAGTCGACATTTTGGTTCGGAAAGAGTAACTTTCATAGTTGGTGCCTTCGACTAAATGCATGTATTCCAGGTTTGATATAATGCTTTGTCAACAAAGCAACATATACCTATGTGTACATATTTATAAAAATATATATATAGAGAGAGAGATAGGTATGATTAGATATAGAAATGGATATAGAAATAGATATTGATATAGATAGATGTGTGTGTATGTGTTTGTATGTGTGTACATGCATACGTGTATGCACATACATATTTGATACATTATTAGAAGATAGTTTTCTCAAAAAATAATGACACTTGTCTGTCATACAGTGATAAATTATATTAGTGTTGGAATTAAGTATTTTCCTAAAATGCAAACTAATTAGTGAGGTAGGACTGAAAATGGAATTGTGCACCTCAGAATAAGAAACTGCATGATAAAGAAGTATTATTTTCCCCTTAGGTTTTTCTGCTCAGTTTTTGTCATACTATAGCAAATCTTTTGAAGATATGCTAAATGCCCCAGTCCACAGTGTTTTATACATTAGTAGTGATACGTATTTGACTTGTGACATTTTCAAACACATAAATTCTAGTAAAAACTTTCTTCATGGTATACATGACACAATCATATAATCTGCTATCCCATATGTCCAAATGAAAATAAGATATCCGGACAGCAACAACACAGAAATATAGGAAAATAATAAATAATTCAAGAAACTAAAGGAGTTTGTTCCACAAACCAATACTTTAATTTTTTGATACATAAAATGTAAGAAAACTTTCTGTTTGATGTTTCATGCTCAGAAGCTTTAATAATCTTATCACTAATTTACAATACAAAATGCATGTTATCATATCTGGTGCTGAGCAACATTATAGTTTTCACTCTGCCAAATCTCCAAAAATGTTCAGAGAATTATTATGGTGTTGTCACAGTGTATGTGTTTATTAAAACATAAACATATATATGTGTGTGTGTGTGTGTGTGTGTGTGTGTGTGTGTGTGTGTGTGTGTGTGTGTGTGTGTGTGTATGTGTGTTTGAGTGCATGTATATGCAAACACCATGCATAAACATGTAAATATGTATGCTATGTATTTCTGCAAATACAGAAATGCATGTGATTGTGTCTGTCTGTATGTGCACTTGTTGTTGTCTTTCGGCTTTTCCCGGTTAGGGGTCACCACAGCAGAACTCCGGTCCGCTAATGACTGGCAGTAGATTTTCACGAATGCCGAGGTGCCAGCTCGACGTTCAACCTTCAGCGAAGGCACACCCATTTACGCATCTCTTTCGAATGCCCACCAAACCATGGGGAGGACATGCAGACTCCACACAGAAGGCACTCCCCACACTCCAGCCGAGAATCGAATGGGAGAACCTCTTGCTGTGAGGCAACAATGCTACCGCTGCACCACCGCGGATGTTTCTGTATGTGCACTTGAACATATATAAATGTGCATTTGTGTGGCCATATTAATATAAATATGTGCATGTGTAAAGATATAAATGCATATGTGTGTGTGCCTGTAAATATATATATATATATATATATATATATATATATATATATGGGATATTCAGAAACAATGAGCACACAGAATCAGATGAAATAGCATGGTTATTGTCAAAATGCAGAGAGAGGATGATTCAGAGACACAAGTTACAAAACCATACTACCAAGGAAGTAGCACAGGACACAGTGTAGGTGAATGACCACATAATGGCATGCAAATGAGTGGTGACATGCTAATGAGAGCCATCACATATGCAAATGATGTAAACAAACATGGCAGAGCAATTCAGAAAAGTATAAATTAAGAGTGGCCAGCTGCAACAATCAGCTATTTTAATCATCAGAATTTACCAGTGTTTGGAATCTTCTCTCATGTTATGATAGTTGTTAGGAATAGCTTTGGTGTTAGAAGGACGACATATGTTAGTAGCCTTCATTGAAGACAGTGTCCATTGGGATGTGTACCCACTCGACCCCCCCATAGCAAGCATGTCTACCAGCACATAATGTATCACCACTTCCATGACAAGGATATTGTCAATTACTAGTCTGGGTGAAAAAGACAGCGTATGAAATTTAGTAGCTATGTGCTACCCTGACATGGAATCAAGGGAAATGAGTAGGATGCCTATCCCAGGAGACATAAAGGTTTGGGTAGTATTAATCATCCTTACTTTGGGTACTTTTCAGTATCCATTATGAGGTATATTAGGAATTTTGCAGGTGCTGGCATTGCAAATCCAACACCAGTTCCCTGATGTGATGCTGCTGCATGTGGAGGAGTATGTTTGATTTCCAGAGACAGCAGAAGAGAGAACCAAGACCATGTGGGTATTCTACACAACAATCTATTTCCATGATGTCCTTGGGTCCATTGACAATTTGCCATCAGGGTCCATCTACTTTACATGGTGCTCAGTAAATCAACCACTTCCATTCAGCCAACTGCCAGTGTTTGTGTGTGTGTGTGTGGGGGGGGGGGTGCTTTGACAGACATGTGAACTATACCAGCAGTTCATGTAGGGTGATTTTCTTCTGCAGTGTCATGTAGTTCTCTAGAGACCTGGAGTAAGATATTTGTGGTCAGCATCCTTCTACACAATATGATTCTAGGAAAAACAGTTCCAGAATGGGCGCACTGTAGTACTGCTGGGCAGACTTGAAGCAATGGTGGATGAAGAGAACAGTGAGGAGTCATTGGAGGAAGCAATGGTGGATGAAGAGAACAGTGAGGAGTCATTGGAGGAAGCAATGGTGGATGAAGAGAACAGTGAGGAGTCATTGGAGGAAGCAATGGTGGATGAAGAGAACAGTGAGGAGTCATTGGAGGAATTAGCTGTGGCAGTACCCCATGGAAAACAGAGGTTGTCACAATACATATAAGCACTGTCACAGGTCAGTGTTGGGTCCACAACTATGGACCATGGCACGTAGAATGCAAAATAAAAGTGATGCATATCTGTGATGCATGCATTAACAAACTCGGGCTATTCAGTACAGTACATTACATTGATTGCCTCATCATGAACATAGATGGTTTGGGCCAAAGTGGCAGGGGACAGCAATGCTAATGTTGTGAGGAAGGTTATGGATTGGGTGGTGGACATGGTAGTCTCTCATGTGGTTATTGGTTGGAAGACTCAGGGATCACATCCTTCAGGTCTAGGGTGTTGCATCCATTTTATGAATGCTGACTGGGGGTACTGTGTGGCTCTGTAGGATAGAGACTGGAGTTGCCCTGCCCAATGAATGGTGTATCACTTTGTGCCATATATGGGAACCCCACCATAGCCCTCACTTTGTGAGAAGGCAATAGACAGTCAGTCTCCAGGACCCCATTAACAGCCAAGGCTGAGCATGCTACACAGAAGACCAAAAGGGAATAGGACTAGTGTGGAACTGCAGGACCCAGATCATCTGGCATGGTGCAATATTCCAACAGTAGAGCTAGAAAAGTGTCAGCTATGACCATGAGAGTGTCCACAGCCATGGCTGGAGGAAGCCATAGACAGAGGTGGCAGTGATATAATCTTATGTGAAGTATGTATGTTGTAGTTTGTGATTGAGCACCATGCATGGCACTCCTTGCACGGCCATGATGGACATTTGCCAGTATCCTGGATGTCAGCATGACCATCACTGATCTCAGCTGGCATGTTTGCTACAAGTCCCTGTATATTGTATCCTCCTGCATGCATCACAGGATGTCACACAGGTCATGTAGTGACTGCAGGTCTTCATGCTGGAAATGTAATGCACTCAAGAACTCTGACATGTTGCATGTAGTGTCTAATCTGTACTTGGATCACTGACCTGCAAATCTGCAGATTGATTCCCAGGGTAACACTTGGGTATAGAAGTGTCCTGGAGCCATGATGGAGACATCCATCTACATATCTCTCCCTTACATTGGGTGCTCAAGTATTGCAGGCAGTATGGCTCATTAATGTCATCTGTAGTGATGTCTCCTCTGCATAGTTGTCGAATGCCCCTGATTTCATAAACTGTTCATGATTTTGTCAAATATTTTTGGTCTGTGCTCATAAAATTTGTGGTTTTCTGGCAAATAATTGAAGACTGAAGTCACTAAATACTGACAGATATATGAATTTCAGACTTTTCAGCTTTTAGACAATGCATGCTAATGCAAAACCTGTTATTCTAGCATTGTTATAATTTATTTGCTTTTGTTAACCAGGAAAGTCCACTGGGCTGAAATGAGCCCATTTTCAGTGGAGGCCCGGGGAGAAAAGCTCCAAAAAAAAAAAAACAATGTACATAATTAAGAGATTATTTAGAGAGTTAATAACAGCATTTAACAATATACAAGAGTAATAACAGCATTTAACAATATATAATAGAATAATTTAGGAGTCAGAAGTGACACAGTAACATAGGCAATGTATAATTTTGTGGAAGACTCGGGTGCTTGGCAGGTATTCAGTAGATCAGACACAATTTTTACACACCATGTGAGGCAGGGTGAGGCACACTGTGCTGTGAATACACAAGACAAATATTTTAGACCTGTCCTTATTTTGGACTTTCGTCTCTTGTTAATTTTTGGTTTTCCCCCTGATTCTTGCTATAACAGGTTAATAATTTCCAGTGCTAAACACAGGAAATGCCTAAGGTTCATCATTCCCCTCCAAGACATCTGGGGAATCTCTGCATGCCGTCTAATGGTAGCAATGCTGACGGTGCCATTGTGCCATAGGACTATGCCATGTGCAGAGCACCATCATTATCAGACACAGATGATCAGATGACATCAAGCATATGGCTATCTGTTGTGCTGAACCCCCACCAGTGGAATCTGTGAAAGCATAAGGATAAAATACATGTGGCAATGCTGGAACATATGTGCCACTTCCACTTAATGTGGCATATATATTACTACATGATAATACTATGGTTATAATACAGACATGTACATACCTTACAGTGCAGATTTTCACAGTTGCAGCTATAATGTACCTGACAGACAGATATGCATAGGTGTTCTGCTGAACACAGCATTCACACTAGTGGGTCACTACACAATGGTACTTGAAACTTAGTGCATCCCTCAAGGACACAAATGCAGTCATTATCAGCCCAGTTCCCACATCTAGCCATTTGCCAAATATGAGGTGCTCTTTCAAAACCATGGAACAGATACAACAGGAACTCTTCTACCTTGTGTCAGATACCTCTGTGTTGGACCTGCCCCTGACAATATCCTGTGGCTTGGACCTGTCATGCAGTATCATATTGGCGACCCTGCAACAAAGCTGTCCTACAGTCACATTATGGCTTCCCACTGCACTGAAGTCTTGTTTCATTCCCTACCACACCTAGTCAGGGAAAGCCTTGTCTGCTTTACCTTTCTAAAGGATACATATACCCAGAAGTATAGCTGGCTCAGCAGTGCCTCACCCCCTCAGCTCTTCAAATGAAAAGTAAAAGAAAAAAAAATCACTATTTTAAGCCAATCACTGTATTGTAGTGACTGGCATATTACAGATCCACACACCCACAGCTGTTCCATTTCAGAGCAAAACCAAAAAAATCAGATATTCCTTCTAGTGAGGTGGCCAGATGCACAACACACACATCTCTCCCTCCTAAGTAATGCCTTTTATATGTCTTTCAGTATGAACAGAGGTGGGTGAGACCTGTCTGAGGAGGTAGGACATGCTCTGCAGGCATCAGGATAAATGCTGTAGATGTCTATCAGTCATTTAAGTCAGGGATAAATATGTCATACATGTGTATGTTGTCTTTTTGTTAATTTTTTGTTTTTTTTTTATTTTTTATTTTTTTGGTTTTTCTCTCTCTGTCTCTCTCTCTCTGTCTCTCTCTCTCTCTCATGTACGTTAGGGATAAATGTGTCATATACCCAGGGTAATGTGCTGTCTTTTTGTCTCTCTTTCTTTTCCCTCTATATCATTTAAGGTACAGGTAAATCTGCTATACACATGTACTAATGTGCAGTACAGATTCATAAAGGTCACCACAAAGCAGAAGCATGCATAGCTGGCTCAACCAGCATCCTGTGTCAGTACCATGAACGAGCCCCCCCCCCCAGCTCTTCCATTGAAGAAGAACAACAAAAAAAAAATGGATGTACCTTCTACTAACACGCCAATTAGGTGAACAGATGCACAACATGTCCCCCTTCCTTCCCTCCTGCCTAGCCATTCAGGTTCAGTTTATATGCCCTGCCCCCAACCCCCCTCCATTTTATTGAAAAACAATTGTTTTATTGAAAAAAAAATGTTTAATTTGTAAGAAACAGTTTACAGTTTATGCCCTGGCTGTAAATTTTATTTATTTTTATTTTTTTAGGCTGTAGCAAACTGTTTGCTGCAATGTAAAAAAAAGATGTTACAGTTTAGACCACACACTGAGTGCTACAGTGCTCAAGTTTGACCACAAATGCAATACCACTTTTTAAAAGCCATTATTTTTTAGAGATTGGGATTGGCTGTCACACTTTCTCCAACACTTTGCATTATGGGCAGTTATTCCTCTCTCCCCACCATAGCAATGCTACTACCACAACGTATACACTATGCATACACTTAATGTAACTTTTCTGAGTGAATAGACAGCACAATCATTGTCGCACAGCTGTTCTACAATTCAACAGGTGTACAGTAACTTGACAAGTCCATATGCTCTGTATCCAAACAGGGCCAGCACCTGACCTGCAAGAATGTAACCTGTGCTCTGTTACCCCACACATTCCACTGTTAGAATCTGGTCCTTTTGCTTCCATACTGAATGTTCCCTACAGTTCTAAAGTCTGTAACCTTTGGGGTAACCTTTATGAATCCACCATTGTCTTTCTCTCTCTCTCTCTCTCTCTCTCTCTCTCTCTCTCTCTGGTCTCTCTCTATATCTTAGGGATTATAGGAAATACAAGCCAATTGGATCAGAGACCATGTGTGCCTTGCCAATAACCACCTTCAGGCTCTACATACTTTATCAAGGAAGTCAAGGCTTGTAAGTCCTAACATGTATTTTTATGGTCTCATCCAGTTGTCTATTTATGTTTGAAAGTAGACAGAGAATCATACTGCTTGACATGCAAGAAGAATCTATTCTAGAACAAGGGGAGTGATGCCCTGTCTCTTTCCATTTAGTTTTATTTATTTCCTGATGTAGATTCAGATCTCTTGTTCTAGTGCTGGATGTACTGTTTAACACATCATGAAAAGGAAGTCTTGAATAATGAGATCCCTGTGGGCACAGAAAGCAAGGCATAGGTCTCCTCCCAATAATCTATATGATACTGAGGACAGACAGAGCGACTCCAACCTTTTCTGATAGCTAAGATATTTGAGGCCTGAGTTTTTTTGTTAGCATCCTCTGCAGTCTTTCAAGGTTTTTGCTACGTCTAATAAGATACTTGGCAAAGGGGTCATTATATACTATAATGAATCTAACCAGAATAGAGTGCAGGGAAACAACAACTTCCTTGGTTTTGGAAGAGATGTCCTTGGTGAGTAATTGTGATATAGAGGGATTTCCTAACTACATTCATTACATGGTCATCAAAGGAAAGGAAGCCATCTACCCAGTTACCCAGGTCTCTGATGACAGACTCATTGTCAAGCAGGGTGTTACTGATTCAATAGTGCTAGCAATTTGTTGTTCACTAAAGAAGACGATACTGCATTTCTTAATATTTTGTTTGATGCCTTTCTCAGCACACAAAGTATTATTGTGTGATAGTTCCTGTTGAAGGGAACTTGTATCTTTTCTTGATTTGATAACTACACCCAACTTAAAATCATAAGTGAACCTATTCATTATTGTCAGTTTGAGATCAAAGAAATACATGTCAAAAAGGAGGGGGCCCAATAAGTACCCCTAGGGGAACACCACTGGTTACCTTTTCCCCTAACTATGAAGGCATCACCAAATCTGACAGCATGAATTCTGTCCTTGACCATTTCCGTTCCATCTTACTACATAGGAATCTATGTTTAAGGCTATTAGACTGTTTACAATCCCATTGTGTAGTACAGTATCAAATGCTTTTACTAAATCCAGATAGGCAGCATGACAGTGTAACTAATTTCTATGGCCTACATAACCTTTTCAAAGAAGTTCAAAAGATCAAGGAGGCATCACAGACACATACACACACACAAACACACACTCGTACACACACATCTGAGCATGCATGCTCATACATACATGCATGCATACTTACATATTACAGAAAGTTACTTCACAGTTTGTTGTTTCTTTTGTCATGCCTTTCACTGGAACCTAGCTCAGGAATGCTCAATGTGATTTGGTCATTTATTCTTATGATTATAGACTTATGGGCTCAGACATACTACTGTTAACACATTACAGTGAGGTAGCTTTTTTTTTTTGCTTAAAGGCTGTCAAGAAGGCCTCATATCAGATTGTTTATAATGAAGTTTTTCCACTGATTATGTCTCTTAAAATTAAAATTAAAACTGAATTATGTTGTTATATTTGAATCAATTTCTATTTCCCTCAAGCTTTTTTTGAAATATAATATTACAATTACAGTGAACCAAACAGCGATAGGGCAAAAAGTCTAACCGCCTGTTCCAGATGCCTGTAATTTAAACAAGAATTGTGGTGTGAAAACGGTCTTTCCTTTCTTAGATTACAGCACATTACTACAATCACATATCTGTTGATTCTAGCGGCAGGGCTATTATTGACTAGTTCTTAATATCATGTAGTAGTAATATTATTTCCTTTGAAGTTCCTTAGCTTTTATTTACTGATTACTTTCCTAGGTTATGCTATTTTAAATGGTATAATAAAGTGCCTTGAGATATTTTCTGCAGAGGTGGGTCTTTTTAAAAATATTACTAGGATAGAAGAGAAATATCATGTTTCTGTTATAAATTTATTTAATTTTCATTAGTCACATGATACATACTAAAAAGTTCTTTTTTTTCTGTTATGCTTTTAAAGATGTTCTTGGGTCTTTTTTTTTTTATTTGAAAAACAGTTTCCACAAAAGAAAAGTAGCAGGCCCTAGTTTAAAGGGAAATATCTAAACTTTAAAACAAAAAATCAGACAGTATAATAATTGAATAATATTGAAGGGGTTTATTATAACTTCAGTAGCAATAAACTTTGAAAATATCTCCAACACTTTGAAAAACAACATTATCGTCTATTTAACGTTACTGAAAGAGATCACAGCTTCTCTAAACTGTATGGTAAAAATAATCTGGAAAGCAGTAACACCTCAGAAATTTCTGATGTTCATGATGGTGATGATTCTAGTGGGGCTAATAGTTTTAATTGTTTTTTACTACATGTGAAAATGTTTCCCTTCTTCAAACACCAGCTGATAATATTGAAAGTTGCAGTCATTTTTTACATTACTTGAATATAGGAACCTGTGAAAATGCTATGTATTCTCTAACCTCTGGTGGTCCTTATAGGTTTACTGGACAATACACTGGCTGGAGTTAAAATTGTTTTGTTTACTTCTGCTTTACCTCTTTATTATTTTTGCATGTCATTTTTTATACATTTTTAATCTTGTTTACAACAGTGGCAATTAAATAAATGAAAATGAAGCCAGTGAGTCTTTTAAAGATCAGAGCTCTCATCACAACTGCCCAGCAAGACATGCACAAGCACTCATAATATACATACTCGAGCATGTAAAGCATGTAACAAGCAAATAACACAACCTGCAAAATAGAAAAATAGATTTTTACCCCTTCTACCACCATCAACACCCCCCCACACACACACACACACACACACACACACACACATACACACACACACACACACACACACACACACACACACACACACACACACACATTATTCCCATTCTGAGGTCATTGCACCTTGGAGAAAAAATTACCACTGACAGGTAATAAAAAGACAGTCACTAGAAGGCTGTAGGATCAGACTATCAATTAAAGATTGCATTTCTAGCACCATGATCTTGCTCGTTTGTGAAATGAGCATCACATGACCAACAGCCTCCTCAAGCTATTATGCTTGAACACTTGTGAAACAAGCTTTGGTATTGCAAGCAATGGATTTAATCCAATCTTATACAGAAAGCTATGAATGGATATGCATACAGATTTGTAGGACAATTTTCCTTAACATACAGTAATTGTAAGGCTTAATGACGTTAACAGCCCTAGCCTTTTTCCCAAGGGAAAGAACAAAAACAGGGAAAGAGTAGGAAAAAGGAAATAATACAAGAGTGTTTGCAATCAAATCAAGAAGAAAAAAAAGCAGGTTAATTCAGTGCTACCAAATGAACTTTAACATATCTTTAATACATATACATTGCCCACATTTAAACATCACATGTTTACTGTGTTCAAACCAAGATCCTACCTACATCTCCCACTTTGGTCACTTTTGTATGGTAATGTTAATAAAAACATCTGTTTGCCTAGCGGTGCTTCTTTTTCTCACATTTCCTCCTCCATTGAGCTAATACATAATAAGTGCATTCCACTTCTTCTTCTTAATCCATGAAAAAAATCACCCCAGCTGCCTGTTCAGCCACAAACCTATTATCTTCCAGAAGTATGACCACTGGCCTTTCTATGGGGGTGAATTGTATCTTCCAGTGTCTTGTCAGGCAAGTAATGCCAGCAACATTAAGTGAGTTAACCATTTTGTAACCCTTATGATCCCTCCCAGCCCCATGGCATAGGTGAAACAACTTACTCGTAAGCACTAGTTGATTTTCAGAAGTTTAAATATGCCACTCATCACTTGCATATCTAGATATTCAGATGTTAAAATACACCATTGATTTCAGTGACATCACTCTGCACTGTAGTGGGTGAGCTTTGAACAAACATAAGACACTTAGACCACTTCTCCAAATAACCTCCTCTATATCTGTAATCAGTGGAAAGACTTTGGATCATTACTGATATTCTTTCTGACATCAACAGATACGTTTACATGTAATGATAATTAAATATCCACTACCTAAGAGAGTAAAAAAATCTAACATTAAGCAGCAAGACTGGGTTTTACTTCATTAAGTCAGCTACAACACCAAATTATATTATCAGAGCACTGGTTTGATCTGCATTTTCATCCTGTTAAATTCCACTAAAGTCTCAGATAACCTAGAAATCTGCCTGTGTAACTTCTTCCCTTTTGTCTAAGCCTCATTAAGTATGCTGCAGAGTAAAATCTTAGTTATTCTTATTTAAACTTTTGAATGCTGCTTACTGAAGCATGAACTAATGGTAGCTCACCTCACAATAAATAAATACATACATAAATAAAATAACACGTCTCTTGAGTTCCAAAATACAGTTTAAATGGCATAAATAGCAATGAAACTGCAAAGGAGTTCAAACCCCCAGACTATAAATACAGATAGATTCATCCCATGCCCTAATGAATCATGTCCGAGGTTGTTAAATTTCAGTGGAACAGACCCCCCCCATTTCTCAATGACCTCCACTGACCGAACACACTTTTTAACACTTTTGTCAAACTGTACCTTTGCAGGTGGTCTGTATACAGCTATTCCACTCCCATATGAAGCAGTTTAATTCATTACATCAAAGCACCTTTAAAATGTTTCACCTGCTTCCCTTAAAACAAACTCCATATGTCACTGATTTCTTGCCTCAAAATCCTCATAAACATTGAATAAAATAAACACGAGTGCCTTCCAAAGGGCAGTCTCTACAAAATCCTAGAAATTATTTCAGCAAAATTATTTTCCCTTTCTTTTCTGTTTCACATTTTTAATTCTCATTTCTTATCAGCATAATTTCCTGAAAGGTAGAAAAGCCTAGAATGCTCCCAGTTTTACTGAGCTTTACACTTTACTGTCAAGACGTTTCAAAGAATTTTATGCACAATTCTCAGATTATTAATGGAAAAATTCAAACCTCCATTGCTGTACCATAAAGGGCTGCCCTCCAAACGATAAAAGCACAATACTGTCACTATTACTGTGGCAATAGCAGTTCAAAAATGTCCAACGCAAGGTAGCAGACTCCAATAATAAATTTAATGTAAATCCACAAAACGACACAGTGACACGAATGACATAAAGTAATATAAAATAATAATGATTGAGCGCGCTTTCGTCTTCAGTATATAGACTTCATCAGAATCAAACACTCACACTGAATAAATGCTTTAAATACCCAAAGCAAGAACACCATTGGGTGATTGATTGATTGTTACACCAGAAGGTAATATAGTAGTAATTATTGCATCCACAATCTATTCATATCGTGCAAACAAAACATTTTGTGCAACATGGAAATGGCCAAGATGTCTCAATTAATCTTAGGAACCACAAATACTAATAAATGAAAACTGTAAACATACAAAAATAATACATAACATCACATACAGTCATATGACCCCAAACCAATTGTGCTTCTGGGTTGATGTCAGGAAATAATGACCTTCCTATATGAATGTAGGTGTTTACTCTAACTGTTGTAAAATACACTAATATAATAAATAAATAAAATTACAATGAACTAATCTATTCTTATTGTGAACACATAAGCACAATGAATATATATATATATATATATATATATATATATATATATATATATATATATATTATATATTATAAAACCATTGATGTTTAAAAATATTTATGTGTGTATTAAAATATGTATATAAAAAATGTAAATGAAATAAATATATGTATATACAAATATCATAGTATAATATATAAATAAATAAATTGTTTTGTAATATTGAATATTAAATACTAAATGCTGAATATTAAATATTAAATATTAACTATCACATACGTAATCAATTTATGTTATTATTTAATAAATAATATAAAATATACATAACATAACATGACATAAATGCATATTAAAACCTCTGAAATATACACAACCAACAATTGATAGGTGTATAGTAATTGTATATAGTAAATAGTAGATATATATTTTTTGGATATATATTTTTTCATTTAGGATTATTTGCTAAAAGTTTCAGGGCAGGTTTAATGGAGAGGTGATAGTTCATCCCCATAGGGCCATATGCATCCAATTTCAGTTGCCATATTAGTTCTCTATATTCTAACAGGGATTCCCAGTCACCTCCCCTGTCACCCTTCTTCACTTCTTCCAATACCCAAAACTTGATGTTGGCATTTTCACATGTGGTGCTGTGTCTAAATAGGGCGTTGTTGTCATTCTTCTTACTTATGTCCCTCATATGCTCGTAAATACGTTTTCTTAACTGACGTTCCGTTTTACCAACATAATAAGCCCCACAAATTAGACAATAAGCAAGATAAACAACGCCCTTACTGTAACAGGTGTAATACCCATTACACCTCAATTTCCTCCCAATGCTTTTCAAAAATAATTCTTTATCTCCAGTAATAAAAGAACACTGCCCACATCTGCCACATTTATGCGTTCCTATCTTGGGTTGCGTCCCATTTCCTTTCAAAGGGTCTTTCCTTTCAAACATTTCTTTAAAATTAAGATTCTTTCTGTAACTAAATCTCAAGGGCTGTTGAAATATCAATGAGTTGCTACACATCCTAGAAAAAATTTTCCACACTTCATTGATTCCCTTTTGTATCCACCCACATCCCTTATGGTATGTAAATGTTAACCGTGGAATACCATTTTTGTCTATGACACTAGTTTTGGTTTTCCTAATATTTACCATGGTCAAATCATAACTTAAGAGAGGTAAATAACATGTATTACGTTTTTTCATAACCTCCCTTTTGACCTTTTTTATTAACCCTGTAGGATATCCTCTTTCTCTGAACAGTTCCTGTATTTTTTCCATTTCATCCACGCATTCATTATTGTCACTGGTCATCCTAGAGGCCCTAATCATTTGACCTTTAATAATGTTCCTTCTTAAATGTAGTGGATGATCACTTTGAAAGTGCACGTATGAATTACAGAAACAACTTTTTCTAAAAATCCTAGATTTATATTGCCTACCTTCTCTACTCTTACTAATTGTTACATCAAGGTAATTGGCATACTCAACATTGTATTGGTATGTAAATTCTAAAAAATTCTAAAAAATTAGTTGTAGTATGCAAATATTGAATAAATTCCTCTGTCTGTGTGATAGTACCGTTCCAAACAATGAATATATCATCCAGGAACTGAAAATATTGAATAATATATTTCCAAAATTGGGACTTAAATACAAATTCTAGTTCCCAAAACAGCATAATAATGTTTGCGTATATGGGGGCGCATGCTGACCCCATTGCCACCCCCCCAATCTGGTGATAAATATCTCCTTGGAAATAAATAAAATGATTTTTTAGGACCAACTCTACATTTTCTAATACCAATCTAAAGTCAGTATTATTTAAAAACTTAAACTGTGTTAATATATGTTCAAACCACCCTAATCCGATGTCGTGGGGTATCACTGAAAATAAATCTTTGACATCAATTGTAATAAAACCATAATTATCATCATAAGGAATATTATTAAATTTTCCAAGAAGTCCCAAGAATCTATTAATATATGGGGGTAGTCTTGGTAAAAAGGTTTTAGTTTGTTATCCACAAAAATAGCTAAAGTCTGTGTTTTTGAGCACTGGGATGTCACAATAGGCCTGAGTGGTGGATTATATACATCTTTATGTATCTTAGGGATCCCAAAAATCTTTGGAATAACTGGTTTGGGAACCCTAAGAAAATTGTACAAGTCAATATCTATGAGTCCTTGCATGAGGTTATCTTCCAAATAAAGATCTATTTTCTTGTACCAAATATTCATCTCATTCCTGGACGCTAACTGGTATCTATCACCTTGATTCAAAATCTCTACCATTCTTCTTGTGTAATCCCAGTGATCCATCAGGACCACCCCTCCCCCCTTGTCGGGTTTCATAATTCTTATCCTCTCATTTCCTTGTAACATTCTCAAAATGTTAACTTCTTCATCCGTTAAGTTACTATATTCCTTTGGTCCGTTGTTTAATACGTAACCTTCTCTGACCATATTTGAAATACAGTTTTCAAAGTTAAAAATATCATGTTGTAAGGGCGGGTTAAATGTGCTTCTTCTTCTAAGCACATCCCTTACCCCAGACCCTTCATTTTGAAACATAGTCTTCAAATTTAACTTTCTAGTAAATAATTTGATGTCAAGTAAAATTTTTTCAATACTAGGTTTCTTGACTGGTATAAAAGAAAACCCTTTTGTAAAAAGGTTAAAAAACTCTGTTGTAATTTCTACATCCATAAAATTGTAAATATAAAAATTATCATGTACAAATATATTACATGTGCTTATATATGGGTGTTCAAATATTTTATTGCTCTTTAGTTCTAAAAAGCCAGCATTTTCATTCAAGTTTGTACAAATGGTCTGAATATTGGGTCCATTGACTTCTTCCCCACTATTCCAAATAATATTATTATTAATTGTGGGGCCATTGTCATCAGTATTATTGTCATTAATATTGTTGCCATCTTCTTCAGTATGGTCCAGTTCCTTGCCTATCTGTACCTGTTTCCGCCCTGCCTCCTGTAGGAATGATTCCCTGCTGCCTCCGCATATGAAAATGAGCAGTTCTGATTCCTTAGTCTTTCCGACCTCCAGGGGCCCTCCCCCCTTCCTCCTCTAAAGGGTCAAAGGAACTCAACTCACCATTGTCCCCCATGTCGTTTGGACCAACATTGGGTCCCCCATCCCCATATCGCACAGTGTTTTCAAAAGTTGGATTCCTTTGTTGTTTAGGTAAATCTACCCCTTTGTCCTTCCCAACATATCCACCCCTCAAACTTTGATAAGTGAAGGATTTCCTATTGTAATTATTTGGGTCCACATATGCCCTACCTTCTTTGTAGTCACGTATATCTCGTTCAGTTTTGCCCAATTTCCTTTTATAATTACTAGCCACATTACAATCAACATCATGAAGCACATTGTGATATACATTTTTGTATTCTTTTACAGAAAAAAGCAAATCATTGCTAATATCCTGTTGTATTTTATCAATTCTTTTCTTACTGTCCAATAAAATGTCAGCATTACTACGTATCATTGCTTTTAATATTGAAATACCACAATCGTTGAGAATGTCAGAAATAGTTTTAAATAATTCACCATTCCCTCGTACATTATTAGGGTATTTGTTGAGCCTAAGACCCTTAGGCACTATATTACGCTCTACACATTGCGTAAGATACCAATTATCAAGGCATATATTTCTATATCTATTTAATTCAGTTTCCAAAAGCTTACATTTGTCCTTATATGAGCAATTATCATTCCGCGTTTTCTCTGTTTCATCAAGGGCTTTGGAAAATGACCTATCAAGCCATTCTGTAAATTCCACGTTATCATACACTTCCAGTCCCTGTTGCCTTTTCCGTGAACCAGTTCCTTTTGTTCGTCCTTCATTGAGAAGGGGTGAGGTTATCCGCACGCCATAGTTGTTGCTGGAACCATGGCTGTTGTCGTCCTCAACTCCTCCTGACCTCGCCGCAGTTCTTACCATAACTTCCGGGTTCCCTTGTGCACAGGGAATGGAATCGTTGGAACCCAGCGACTGGGTTAAACAAACTGCTCCTTCTGAGTGAGACTGTATGAGCCTAACAAGCTGGCTCAAAAGTGAACTTTCCTTTTCCATAGGGGATCCCTCGTACCGCCAACGGCTACAACCAGTAACCACAACACCACCTCTTCACGACAGAACACTAATGGAAAAATTCAAACCTCCGTTGCTGTACCATAAAGGGCTGCCCTCCAAATGATAAAAGCACAATACTGTCACTATTACTGTGGCAATAGCAGTTCAAAAATGTCCAACGCAAGGTAGCAGACTCCAATAATAAATTTAATGTAAATCCACAAAACAACACAGTGACAGATTATGCTGAATGTCGATAATAGTTACAGAAGCAGTTTTACTTAAGTAAAGGTTATAGGAGAGTCATACACAGAGTGTATGTGTGTATGTATGTGTGTGTGTGTGTGTGTGTGTGTGTGTGTGTGTGTGTGTGTGTGTGTGTGTGTGTGTGTGTGTGTGTGTGCGCGCGCGCTATCAGACAAAAAATATACAACTAGCTGCAATGATTTGGCATTTTATCAAGGCCCCTGTCTATGGCAGGCTTCCACTACAGCTTGTTGACATCTATTTCCTCATTGAGCCAGATGCCAAACACTAGTGCTCAAATCCTGCTTTACCGAAATGGATCCTGATAGGGACTGTAATGAGGGAAGTGGAGTCTTGCTCTGCTAAGGAACACCTCTTACCTTTTGATAGACATGCACAGAAAGGCTCACTATACCTTCATTCAACCCCTACCGAAAGGAAGAGGTGGTATTCAAATCCAGGTCACCTGGTTTGCAGGCCATAATGAATCCATCTTCTCTACAGGTACAGTGTCACATTCTTCATATTCAGCCAATACGTGTAGGATGGTCACATGTCATGCATTACACATACCTATCAATTTCATACCAACAAAACTACAAGCAGGACAGGCAAAACATATGGGGGAGCAAAGGAAAGTCAAAAGCATTCATACATATCACATACTATTCATAGTTAATTCAATATTTATTGATGTTTACTATTTCACAGGATGTGTGCACTGCACTGCTGCACATTTTACATAGACTGGAGAAAGCTATGTACATTTAAGTGACTGCACTTAAACTCACCTGGAATCATAACACACAGCTGTCCACATCTCAAAAGAACTCCCTGACTTTACCTCATATTGTGCCCTGTCCATCATTAAATGTTTTTTTTTTCTGACTTATCACTGTTGAGTCCAGGCAATCAGTAGTGCCTGTCATTAGAATTCCATACATCCTATTGTTGAGATAATGAGTGCTGAAACAAAACAAAACCTGCTGTCATACCAGCTTTTGAGGTGATTTACAATAATAGTTAACTATTGCCCCTATTTTAAGGAATATGTCCCCTCCGCTATGTTTGACTTAAGTCAGATGATGCCTTGCACAAAAAGTTGAGAGTTATACAAATGAAAACAGTGGTGAAGGGAACTGAATCCTGGTTTATAGCAAACTGCTTATTAACAGACCAGAGCATTAATTCTCTGCACTATGTCAACTGAGCAATGATATGTAGCAATTACAGGGGCAGTAGAGAGCTGTGGCATGCAGTTAACCACCTAAGGGATTTGTGGAGTGCATGGAGTGCATATCTACTACAGCATGCACTGCAGTACAATAATTGTACAACTCCTTGATTTCCTCTGGTTGATAAGTGCTACATTATAGATTGCTTTTGTTTTTTTCTTCAGTCTTTCTTGTCCTTCTCTTGTGCTGACTCCTACTCTGCCTCTTCTCTAGTGACCTTCTATTTATTTATTATAGTACCTCTTCCCATTCATGAAGTTCACTTTCACAATTGGTCATTCACTGAATGAAGCATATTAGCCAAAGACACTAAGCCATTTAAGGTACAACAAGTTGCCATTTATGAACTAGTATGGTACCCCTGTGGCAGTCATGCTATAGTTTCTTCTCTTGAAATGTTGGAGTGGGATGCTAATGTTTCAATTTAGCTACAGCAGGATCCAAAAAAAAACTCAAGAGTAGATTGTCTCAGACATCCTGCAGTGTTGCCACAACATTAACTTTCAGCTATGTCCCTGATATGATGTCTTACGGGGGGGGGGGTTAGGGCAAAGTACTCTCTACACTACTCAATGCTAAGCCAATGCTATAGTTGTAAATTATAGCTGCTAAACAAGAAGCAGAAAAGAAGATTCAGAAACATTCATGTTAATGAACCTCATTATCTAATCCTAACATAATCAGACAATTGTTGAACCTACCACATAATCAACAAAAACATCCAAAGCCAACCATCCCCAAAATTCTACCTGTATATCAGAACTGCTACTACAGACATTTTGTTTGCCTGCAGTACCACTGCTGTCCTGAAGGTGGAACTGACAGGCCATGTGGGTTGCCATCACAACAGCACCATCTACATGTCTGTCATAATGCTGCATGCTTGGCAAGCAAATCTGTATCTTGCATGCAGTGAAATGCCACAAACACACAAGGGGGACAAGCTGTGGTGCTGCACTACCAAAGCAAAATTCAGACTCCTACAACATATGAAATTTGGGATTGTTCCCAGCATGTAAAGGGAATGGTTTCTATGCAACAACATCTTGCATATGCATGGTCCTTGAATGTCTCCCCCACTTCATCTAGAACCAGTTTCACCTGTATGCCATAAATGGTACTGTAAGCACAGGGCCATCATCCACCAACAGGTACAGCACCCTTTATGCCACATAACCTCATTGAATTCAGTAAACTATACTGTTATATAGACTTGTTTACACTGATGTTCTGGAACCAGATAGGCTCTGTGAGCTTTCATTAGCATATTCTACTTGAGGACTCTTAAGAGTCCAATTTATACACTTAGGCACTGTGTAAAAAACAGAGTAGTGTGTTACCTCAAGTAAAACATTTTTAGATTTCCTTTCCTTCTAATAGGAGGTATTAAAGAGTTATAAATCAAAGAATTATATTAAGCCTCAAAGATTTATATAGAAAACATGTTAAAACAATATACTTGTGAATAATATTGTTGTGAATGGAGTGCTGTGATTGCGTTCCAAAATCAGAAAAAAACGTAAACCTGTTATGCACTACTGTAGCATGAGACCCAGCAGAAGCAGCACTTATGTTACACACTCTCTTAGTGTTGTTACAGTCCTGTTTCACAGAAAGGACATTCCTTAATTCCCTGAATATCTTTCCTCCTATGTCCACTTATGTTTACAGCTATTAGTCTGTAAGTAACTTATTTAAATTAGGAAAGTATTTAAAACTGTCCCTGACTTTTTCTTTATTTGCTGTCTATGTGACAGCACTCATTAAGTGCTTCACTGGTACTTGTAAATGATAGTCTGATAGTCTGATACTACATGGAAAAGATAAAACTCCAAGCACTGCAAAGAGTTATGATTGGGTCTCACCAGTCATAACCCTTTATAATGTGCTCTCTCGCACTGTTTGTCTCACTTATTGATTCCTGCTTAGTAATACATTTTTTATTTGAAATAACAGTCTTGTAAGAACAATCAAATGACAATATGAGGTCCACAAACTACAATTTATGAAGACATCTTTTAGAAAGTCAGACACAAATAACCTTAAATGGAAGTTACAAAAGCAATATACCATCAAATCTAAGTAGAAAGCCATGTCTACACAATTACATAACAAAAGCTGAAATCCAATAAAAATAATAATTCATGAATAAAACATTTAAATAAAGAAAAAAAAGGAAAAACAAACAAAAAAAATTAAAACGTCGACTTCCAATTAATTTCTCAATAGTATCAAAAGGGGATCATAGCATTATGTTAGAATATAAAACATGTTTTGTTAAACCTTAGTTTGATATTATAGTCAATCCTTTCCACATGTAAATATTTACAAGGCATTCATGATTTAATGCCGCTGTATTCAGAATAATGATAATTATGAAATATTCTAGTCAAGGGCATTTGCTTTATATATATTTTTTACAATGTTCTTTTAATCTAATAAAAAAAAATATTTTTGTTTCTACAAAATGTATTTTAATACAATAGCGCACTATAGTATAGACTGTGTTTGTAACTTCACATAGGTTAATATCACATACTTTTACTCTTTCATTATCAAACATATATCAAATCCAGATTCCATTAAAGGTCACAAACTGCAACAGCCACAGCTGTGGTACCCTTTGTCATTCAGTCAAATACCAGTATTTGCTAAATTAGTTATTGGACATAGAAAATGGCTATGTACCACTATGCCCTGTATTCTCAGACCTCTGTTATAAGAAAGTAATTTTTTTAGAAAAAATATCACTTAACTCATTATCCTGAGATATCAGTGGCTAAAACTCATTTATACTTTGAATGAACTTTTCTGATCATGTATTAATATTAGGTAATCAGATAGACAACATCAACATATTGTTTTCATTGTTTACCATAAAACTGGGACACGTCTGAGGTTGTTTATATCAATCAAACCAACTCTGTCTGCACCACTTGCTAATAAGCTTTATGCATACTTTTCAATTTATAACCATTTATAAAAATTAAATAGCTTAAATGATGCACTTCATCTAAAAATCATTTCAAGAGCCAGAGTTTCATCTGGCAGTCAGAAATTCACCATGTAATAAAGCCTCTAACATCATGCTCAGGTGATAGTTATGTCCATGTAAAAATCATTCATATTAGACCCCCGGAATCAGCAAACGCCCATGCAGGAATAACTTATTCCTGCACAGAAGGGATCGTTCCCATGCAGCACAGCAGCGCACCATCCCTATGTATGAAGGCGCGCTGCCGTGCTCTAATACGTACATGGGGATGTGTACGTGTGCAGGGGGCATGTCTGAGAGCAGTGCTCTCACAATGCATACACCGCCTGCACACCAGAATTGCCGTATGGCAATCTAAAAAAGTGAGATCACTCGTCACACCTCTCAACCCGTTAGAGTAAGAAATCTGGAGAAAGCCATAAGGAACACCTGCTAAATATTGCTATTACAAATTTAGAAAGTTGATAGAATAACAGGTTTTGCATAAGCATGAATTTTCTGAAGGGTATGAAGTCTAAAACGCACACCTCTGAACCCGTTAGAGTATGAAATCTGGAAAAGCCATAAGGGACAACTGCTAAATATTGCTATTACAAACTTAGAAAGTTGATAGAATAACAGGTTTTGCATTAGATTGAATGTTCTGAAGGGTATGAAGTCTAAAACGCAAATGTCTGTCATTTTCGAACTTCAATCTTTAATGATGTGCCAGAGAGCCACAAGTTTATGAAAAGTGGACCAAAAATATAAGGCAAAAATCTGGACATACTGTGAAAAGTTATATGTCATCAACGTTTGCAAAGCACAGCCCCCAACAAATACATTTTGTTTTTCACATCTGCAGTAAAGTTTAAGCATAGCTGTCTGGGCGTGCCTGTTGCTTAGCTATGCTTAGCCCAGCTTAAACAGCACAAAACGTTAAATAGCAACAGACATCCAACATAAACAGTACTGCAATAGTGTAGTGGTTAGAGTGTGGACTTTGCATTTAGTCATTCATGGCTAAAGCCCCACCAAAGCTATTTCCACTTTGTATGTGAAAGCAGTAAAATTTTGATTTATTTGCATATTTATGTGAGGTGTCAGTGTAATAAAGTTGTGAAACCCCCATATAAACACAAGTGCCCCATACAGTATAGTCACACAAAAATTGTAGTTTATTGGCTGTTTGGGCAGTTTTTCCATCTCTTTCAATTTTCTGGTTTAGAAGCCCATGTTTCACTTGTTTCCCACCTTTCCTGTAACTAGTCAAGCCCAGATACAGATTTGCTGTATGCAGGACTGTCTGTAAGCTTCTGAGCCCCACAAGTCTTTCTGTGTCAGAGGGAAGCCTTCTAGCTTATCAGTGGGAGTGATAAGCACCAGGTAGCCTACCAACCACGAGAGGAGTGGTTTCTGGCCTACAAATTGTGGTTTATTGGCTGTTGGGCAGTTTTTTCCATCTCTTTGAACTTCTGGTTTAAAAGTCTGCATTTGCACTTGTTTCCCACCTTTCTTGTAACTAGTCTAGTCCCGACACATATTTGCTGTATCCAGGACTGTTTGTAAGTTTCTGAGCTCCCCAAGCCTTTCTGTGTCGGAGGGAAACCTTCTAGCTTGTCATTGGGAGTGGTAAGCACTAGGTAGCCTATCTACCACAAGATGAGAAATTTCTGGCACAGAAATTGTAGTTTATTGGCCGTTTGGGCAGTTTTTCCATCTCTTTCAACTTCCTGATCTAAAAGCCTGTATTTGCACTTTTCCTGCCTTTCCTGTAACTAGTCTAGTCCAGATGCAGATTTGCTGTATCCAGGACTGTATGTAAGCTTCTGAGCCCCCCAAGCCTATCTGTGTTGGAGGGAAGCCTTCTAGCTTATCAGTGGGAGTGGTAAGCACTAGGTAGCCTATCTGCCACAAGAGGAGTGGTTACTGGCCCAGAAAGTGAAGTTTATTAGATGTTTGGGCAGTTTTTCCATCTCTTTCAACTTCTGGTTTAAAAGCCTCCATTTGTGCTTGTTTCCCACCTTTCTTGTAACTAGTCTAGTCCAGATACAGATTTGCTGTATCCAGGACTGTTTGTAAGTTTCTGAGCCCCCCAAGCCTTTCTGTGTTGGAGGGTAGCCTTCTAGCTTGTCAGTGGGAGTGGTAAGCACTAGGTAGCCCATCTACCACAAGAGGAGTGGTTTCTGGTCCAGAAATTATAGTTTATTGTCCGTTTGGCCAGTTTTTTCATCTCTTTCAGCTTTCTCGTTTAAAAGCCCATGTGTGTGCTTGTTTCCCGCCTTTCCTGTAACTAGTCTAATCCAGATACAGATTTGCTGTATCCAGGACTGTTTGTAGCTTCTGAGCAGTGCCAAAGTCTGCTCTTCAATTTTTTTCCCTTAGACCTGCTAGTTCTCTCCTCTCCTGCACCTTTACTAGCTTATCAGTCTAGCACTTTACCAGACTTCTTGTAGCAATTATTGTAGCACACAAAAGTGCTACCAGCACTAAATGTTCTACAAGGAAACAGCTCCAGTACTTATTATTAATACCCACCCATCCAGGCATGTCTAAAGGTCAGTTCCCTGTACTTTCTCCTATTAACCTGGTGAACTTGGGCATCCTGGCACAATGTAGCAACTCCCTCATGTAGAACGACAACCATCTCCTATCTCCCAACACTCAGACTTGTGAGAGATGCACTTATAAATCCAAATTGGAAGTCACGCACTCTCCAGCCAAGACCAGAACAGCTTGTCAAGAGGAGAAGGTCAACACTTGTACCACACCACATGAAACATATAGCCCTCCAGAACACACAACAGCACTGCCTTCACATAAAAACACAAACCACACACCCACCTTTGTGGAGGCTCTTAATAAAAATCTACCCAAACAGCAGAGACCTCCAAGGCAAAAACGCACTCAACCACCACAACACAACACTAATCACGAGACACATAACTCTCCTAAACCATATGCCACTCAACCAAAGGCTCTAAGACAGAACAGCATGCCCAACACACTACTCATAGGTGAGGCACACTAATATCCCACTCACTAGGTTGAATAAGGAGAAAGTAATAGACAGCTGCCTGTCGGGTGCCATTATCCACCACATGACGCACGCACTCAGATCCCTCAACAACAGGTACAAATATGACTCTGTCATTGTACATGTGGGTGTGAATGACAAGAGACATACCTCCCTGGACTACATGAAAAGAGACATGTTGGAGCTCTTGGATTATGTAGCCCAGGCGGGTATGACCCTATCCCTGAGCAGCATTCTACCATCACCCAAAATTATACCACAGTACAAGCAGAAAATGATCGATTTCAACAATTGGCTAAGTTTTTGGTGTCATTCTAAGGGGATCCAGTATATGTCTGCCTGGGATGACATGATTAACAGACCTTGATGCTTTGTCAGGGGATGGTCTGCATCTGTCACCCATGGGCTTCCAGATACTGGCCAAGGTTTTTGCCACCCCTATAATGCCTTTTTAGGTGGTGTTCCAAAGACCAAATTACCACCATAACAGCTACAAACAAATGCAATCTGAGGGTCATGCTGCTCAATGATAGAAGTCTAAATCTGAAAATGCACTCACTCAATGCACTCCTTAAAATAGAGAACATCAACATTTGCGCTGTAACAGAGACCTGGTTGAAGTCAGCAGAAAGCACACCTGCACTACCAGGTTATAACTCATTCTGCACCTTTCAGCCCCAGAACTTGGACTGAAGCTCCAAAGGCGGTGGTGTTTCCATATTCATAAAGGATGCACACACCTCCAGACTGGTAGCCCAACATAACACATCAGAGATACTTCAGGAGCAGCTAACATTTGGTAAGACAATGATTCAGGTCGTAGCCTGCTATAGGTCCCCAACAATGTCCCAAGACTCACACTCCATGTTCCTAAGCACACTGGAGAATATTAGGGTCTAACCTAACACTCTCATACTGGGTGACTTCAACTATCCCTCCATTAATTGGGAAAACTACTCATGTACCAATACACTTGCCCAATGTTTCCTTGAATTCAGCTTGTTCTTACCCCCACTAGAGGTAGCAACATCCTTGACCTGGTCATTACTAACATGGGCAACCATTGCTCTATACCAATAGTTAACTCTTCCCTGGTTAGATTCGACACAAACTAATCATCCTGGAAATCCACATCCCTCCTACCCCACCCCACCCCACCCCCGCAAAGGTAACCACCATGAAAATCTTCTCCAAAGCTAACTTTGGGCTCCTAAAAACAGAGGTGGCTAACTTCATGGCACCCATGCAAATGGAGAATTATTGCATGACCACTGAATCATACACCAATGTAGTGTACAAACACGTACACAAATGCATGGATCTCACCATACCGAATAGAACCAAGACGCTCTCTTCCAAAAAAGGAAACCAATCTGGTGGTCCCCTCCCATAAAAAAACTCTACAACAGAAGGAGGAAATGGATGTGGAATAAGGTGAAGTCCCAAGACTGGAAAAACTCCTTTATTGGCCACAACAAAAAGTTGAGATCCCTCATCAAATCCACTAAAGCTAGCTATGAAAAGAGAATTGCAGCAGAGTAAAGACAACCACAAGGCCTTCTATAGTTATCTATAGAATCTCCATGGCAATACCCACATTTGCTCTGAACTATTGCACAATGGTACCTCCTATACCAAGCCAACAGATATTGCCAAAATACTGGCCGACAGATTCAATGCCAACTTTACCCCTCTCCCCCTCCAAAGGACCAATCACAATACCAGTAGATTGCCAGGCACCCAGTATTACTGCTGCACAGTTTAAAACAGCACTATTCAAGGCCAAGAATACAGCTTTCATGGGACCTGACAATGTCCCTGGCTGTTTTCTACATGAGCTACAGACTGAACTGGCACCTCACCTGTATGCCCTGTTCAATCACAGCCTCACCTCAGGCTTTGTCCCTACCAAATGGTGCACTGCTACAGTCATCCCTCTCCACAAAGGAGGAGCGAATACAGACCCTGGGAACTATCGCCTCATTAGCCCGATGAGTCTGATATGCAAAGCTATGGAATGCATCATCATGGACCTAATAAACAAGGATATAGGGAATCTCCAAACTCTGGATCCCACACAGTTTGGTTAGGGAATCTCCAAACTCTGGATCCCACACAGTTTGGTTTTGTGAAGGGTAGATCATGCCTGCTCAACTTGGTCAACTTCTTTGAGTCAGTCACTAGAGCTGTGGATGAAGGCCAGGTAGTTCATACAGACTACCTTGATCTGGCCAAGGCATTTGATAACAATCCCCATTCAGCAATCATAGAAAAACTCACTAAACTAGGCATCAACCCCTATATCACTAGGTGGGTTGCAAACTGGCTCACAGATCGAACCCACAGTGTGAATGTAGTGAACTCCAAGTCAGACTGCTGGCCAGTCACTAGTGGAGTCCCATAGGGTTTGGTCCTGGGTCCTCCCCTGTTTGGTATATACTTCTCTGAAGTCCAGGCCAACATAAAGGGTCTCTGGCTGATAAAGTTTGCAGACAATTGCAAGTTGGGAGCTATTATTAACTCCCCAAGTGATGTTGACATCCTACAGAAAGGCCTCACTGAGACCAACGTCTGGTGTCAGAACCATGACCTTAAGCTCAATGCCAAAAAATGTGTCATCATCCCCTTTGGAAAAAATCTGGTTCCCATGAATTACCACATTGATGGTAGTCCACTGAATACAGAAGGTGTTATAAGAGATTTGGGAACACAGGATGACAGCAGCCTCTCTTTTGACCACCACATTGTCACTGTGGCCAGAAAGTCCTTCTATGTGGCACATCTCATTACTAAGGCTTTTGCATCCAGGAAGAAAGAGGTCATTGTCTCCCTCTACTCTTCCCTTCTTAGGCCAATCATCAATTACAATGCCCGATTTGGCATGTACCTCACTAGACACCTTGAACAACTGGAGAGGCCACAAAAGTACCTCACAAAGAGGATCCTAGGCCTTAAACACTTGTCCTATATGGACAGACTCAAAAAACTCCAACTATTCTCTGTCACACATCATCTATTTAGAGGCGATCTCTGCTTGACATACAAAACCATGTCTGATCCAGCTTTGCTAGAAATTTCTTCATCTAAAGAAATTCCAATCTCTTCACACTACACGCTCCAGTGACCTCAACCTCATTACCACAATCAGCAAAACATGCTGGAGGGACAGGTTCATAACCCAGAGACTGTCCTTGCTATGGAATAGACTTCCCATACATGTCAAACAGAGCACCTCACTGGCCCTCTTCAAAAGAAACCTTGATGAATGGATGGGAAATAGAAAATTCACCCAGGGGATCACTCCAGTGGCTCTACTCGACAGAGGCACTGGGACTTAAGGTCGGGTGGCATGATGTCACGGTAATCCTAAGGGCTAGGTTTGTAAAGGCACCAGAACCATTAGCCTAGTGCACACCTATAAACCTAAATGTAATGAAAGCACATTGGCAGATGTCAGGGAAGGTAAACAAATTTATAATATGTAAGGAATGATGAATCAATCCCATACAGGTGGTAGTCCATAAAATAAAACATAAGCAATGCTAAGCATTGCACAGCTATGCTGCCTGGGTGTAAGCATTGTGTAAATATGAATGCTAAGCAATGAGTAGCCCAGCTAAGTGGATTTGCCCATCGGTAAGTAGTGCTGAACTTGCCCCTTTAAGCACTGCCAACCTTATCTAAGCAGGTTTGCTGGGCACTTAACTTAGCTCAGCATATTCAAACCCATCCAATCATGGCAAAGTGCAGGAAATCAGCTGTATTTAAACCTCACAGGTGGGAATACAGCTCATAACCAGTTGTAGCTCGCCACTGTAGGCAGTATGGCTGGTGTAGGAGAAGGCATGCGCTTCTGGGTACAGCGCTGGGGCATACAGGAGTCCAAGGTCATGGTAGGACTCCTTGCAAAAAAGCATGATTAGAGAATGCTGCAGGACTAGTACCAGGGCTCCCAATACAAAGCAGAAGCCTGGGAAAGTCTCACCCATGATCTCACCAGTGCCACTGGTATCCTTGGACTGGTGAGCAGGTCTGGCACCACTATGCCAACTTGAAGTGAGGAAGAGGGCGCTCTTGGACCAGTGGGTCCAAGAAGCATGACAGAGAGGTGATGTCCTAGCAATGTGTAATTATTCATAGCAATAACTGTTTACCAAAGTCCAGCCTGTGTATGTGATGGATAGGTATGCATAAATGTTTCTCTATCTTCATTACAGCTCCAGCTGAGCGGGTTGTGAACCAGGAAGCCCATGCCAGCAGGTTTAAAAGGCTGGTGAATAACAATTTAGCTTGTAGTATTCATACCAAATAAATATAAAGGAGTAGAATGTCACCTGGCAGTATTAAAAATGGGTATGGTTTGTACTGAATAAAGCAGACAATATTAGAGTAATAGTCTCATATAGGTTATATATAAATAAAAATGTAACTGCCTGTCAATAAAATTCATAACCCTGGATTGGTTGTGTTTACTCTGGTGTGGTATGATTTGAAATGTGTACAGGTTATGCAGAGCAACCATACCTCTGAAAGCATTAAACAATCAAGTCTCATTTGACAAAGTTAGTGCCTTTATAACACGAGATTAACTGATATTACAAATCACACACCAAAATCTGATATCTGAATAGTAATGTTGTGTTAACCATTGTTTTCCACACTGTGCTATGTGAAAAGGTATGTATAGGAATGTATGTACAAGAATGTTGTAATTATAAGGTCAGATTGTACAACAAAGAGAGAATGAGAAACAAATCATTCAAGGAATGTTTCTCAATAGCTCTCATTGAGGAAATATACACTTGTTATCTTTTTAGCAGAAACAGACACATTTTGAATCCCGGGAGTGGTAGTAAGCTGTATGCATAATTTCAACTAAGATTTTGTAAAAATGTGTAGAAACAGTCAGGTAGTATTAACAAACATTTCCTCCACAGGTCTGCCAGGTAAGAGAAGGTATAAAGTAGCTATAAGAAGGCTGTAGTTATATTGTGTCCAACGGGTTCCTATTAGAAGACCGAAGATGCATTCTTTCGAATGTGTCTTGGCCGAACATAAAAGACTGAAACGGCAAAATATCGAAGTGGCATGTAAGCAAATTCTTCCCCTGGGAAAAAATTTGCTTGGCCTCTTCAGTACTTTGACGTTTTCAGTACTGTAGTGCAGTCTCAGAGTTGGTATGTTTAAGTAGGGGGGGTGGGGGGTGAATCCCCCACTTAATGTAATGTTATAAAGTGTTTTCTTTTTTTTTTTTTTTTTTTTGTTGGAACAGCGATTTTTTTTCCCTTAGAAAAAAATCGCTGTTCTGATAGTTCATTATTGTAAGCTTTCACTTACATAGGGGGTCTATTAATCACCGTTCACTTTTTTAAGCATTCGGTGATGTAATATAGACCCGTGTCCAACACCCATGGTCCATCCCCAAGGCTGCAAATGACAGCAAGATAAGTACATACACCAAAGTGGTCTCCCCCCAAGAAATATTCAAAAGTGTCATGCTGTCACAGCTACTGGCCCCTGCTAACAACAACCAGGGTGACTGATAGAAATCAAGGCAGAGTGTGTCAGTAGCACACAAACACACACACACAGTATGAGTGCACATAAGTAACCTTGACTATGTGAATATGGGTAGAAACAGCCATGTAGTATTAACAAACATTCCCTCCACAGGTCTTCCAGGTGAGAAAGTATAAAATAGCTATAAGAAGCCTGTAATTATACTGTGTACAAACATACCACTGCCCAACCTAAGCCCATAGTTGTTGTAATAATACCTATAGAGTAATGAGTAGAGCAATGATCATTAAAGATGTGACCACTGCAAGAATCTACATTTGATAACTAACATCTCTCTCTCTCTATCCCCCACCTTATCTTTACCAATAATCTAAACACATAAATGAATGAGTATGTTTTCCACCAAATCTACTGTTGGGACATGTGTTCTGTTGCTCTACAAATGTTGAAATTTATTCCAATTAATGTTCCCTGTTCAAATACTGTCATTGGTGGCCTGTTGCTATTAATGTAACCTGCATGCTAGTGTAATGCCCACTGTAGTTCCATATATGCATGTGTTCTGTTTGCTATGCAAATGTTCCAAATCTGTTATTTTGGGTTAAAGTAAATACTCATTCATGCTCTTATAACTAATCTTGGAATGTGTTTACCATTACTAACCAACATATTTTGTAAAACTGTAACACCATAGCACATCAGGGAAGGCCAATCCCAGTGGATCCACCTCTCCTGCCACAACTGGCCATGGCACCAGGCCCCAGCACGTCTGGGACCCACCCCAGGACCTCCTTGCCCGCTGGTCCTGCACCACCTTCGGGTGGAACCACCTCAAAGGATGGGGCTCACCCCCCCCCCCGGGCACAGGTACAGTCAGGATCCTGTCACCCAAAGCCAGGTCTGGGGTCTGGTGTGTAGTGAGATCCGCAAGGAATTTGGAGATCTGCTATGCCAGCTTAAGGGCCACATGGTGCAATTAGAGGGTCAGACTGCCCCTCCTGCTCAGCCCCCAGCACAGCCACTTTTGGGGCCATGAAGGTGGAGTGTTGACTGCCCATGGGTGTGGACCTCAGTCCCACTGTATCCATTTGAGGTCTCGTGGGCTTCCGATTATCAAACACCCCCCCTTCCAAGGTGTTTACCCCCCAAATGTGTCATATACTGCCCCTGTATGCTGTCTTGTCTGTCTTCCTACCCAACTTACCTCCCCAAATATACCTACTATCCTTCCCCAACATCCCACTCTCACCTTAAAATAAAAAGGGCAATCTGTTCCCAAAACAAAATTTCGCCCCATGCATAGCTGTCCATTTCACACATGTGCACACTGGACACATGTAATCTTGTCTAATTGGCTTCACAGCACACTATTGTTGTCTTCACCCCTCTCTCTCAGGGGTTTGAGTGTCCAAATGTAACACCAAATTCAGTATATATGCACAGCTGTTGCTGTAAAAGAAATGGATAGCTATGGACCTTCCCTACATCCATCCTGCATATGGCTAGCTATCTTTCATATTGTTTTACCCTCTTTGTACCCCCTTTTTCTCCACTTTCCTATCACCCCTTTTTTCTTTTCTTTTAAACAAATTAGCATGGGGTAAGCAGTAGTAAGCGGCAGTAAGCCTGTTTGTGTGGTGCTAAACAATGCCTACACAGATTAAGCACTTATTAAGGCTAACTGTGTGTAGGCATAGTTAACCAGAACTTAGCATTGCTTACCACCATGCAAACCAGTGCAAACCTGCTTAAAAGTGCCTTAATCACTCCATATCCAACAGCCCTTGTTCTGCCCAACAACAAGATAATCAGCCCTGCCAAGTCTTGAACCCAGGGCCCTTTATATTAGAGTCAGTGAACATACTGCTACACCATCTGAGCTCTAAAAATTGCTTTTGCTTTCTCAAACATTATGCAGTCTGGTCATTTAACACTAATGAAAAAGTTAGTTCATGTTTCAAATCCAGGACCCTGAGCATTACAGTCAGAGAGCACTACAGTTATCCCACTCCACAAGGGGGGATCCACCTTGGATCCTGGAAACTACCATCCCATCAGTCTGACAAGCCTTATCTGCAAGGCCATGGAGCATATTATCATGGAACTTATAAACAAAGACATTGACAACCTTCAAACACTGGGCCCCACCCAGTTTGGGTTCGTGAAGGGCCAATCTTGTCTCCTGAACCTGATTGACTTCTTCAAATCAGTCTCCATGGACAAGGGTAAGGTGGTCCACACAGCCTATCTAGACCTTGCCAAGGCCTTTGACACCATCCCCCACTCTGGAATCATAGATAAACTTACTAAGCTAGGCATTAATCCCTACATCACCCAATGGGTTGCTAACTGGCTTACTGATAGAACCCACACTGTAAAAGTAGCCGGCTACAAATCCAGCTCCAGACAAGTGACAAGTGGAGTACCTCAGGGTTCAGTCCTGGGACCGCTCTTGTTTGGCATCTACTTCTCTGAAGTACAGGCCAACACTAAGGGACTCTGGGTAACAAAGTTCGCAGATGACTGCAAACTGGGAGCCATTATTGAATCCCCAAATGATGTGGATACTCTACAAAAGGGTCTTACAGAAACAGATGCTTGGTGCCAGAGCCATGGGCTTAAGCTCAATGCCAAGAAATGTATAGTTATCCCCTTTGGGAAAAAACATGTATCCGTGAATTACCATATAGGTGGCAGTACACTAAACACCGAAAGTGTGATAAGAGACTTAGAGACACAGGTGGACAGTGGTCTCACCTTCGATAACCACATCGCCACAACAGTCAGGAAATTCTTCTATGTGGCACACCTCATCACTAAGGGCTTTTCATCCAGAAAAAGGGAGGTCATTGTCCCACTGTACTCATCCCTCATTAGACCCATTATAGAATACAATGCCCCATTTGGTATGTACCTCTCAAGACATCTGCAACAACTGGAAAGGCAGCAAAAATACCTCACTAAAAGAATCACAGGCCTAAAGCAGATGCCCTACACTGACCGCCTTAAAAAACTCCAGCTATACTCTGTCGCATATCGTCTACTCAGAGGCAATCTCTGCTTAACATACAAGGCCATGTCAAACCTAGAGCTGTTGGACATGCTACACTTAAAGAAATCCCAATCCCTCAGAGCCACACGCTCCAGGGATCTAAACCTTGTCATCACAATAAACAAAACATGCTGGAGGGATAGGTTCCTGACCCAGAGACTCCCCAGACTCTGGAATAGATTGGCCATACATGTCAAGCAGAGTGCCTCTTTGGCCCTCTTCAAAAGGAACCTTGACGATTGGATGGGAGAAAGGAAATTCACCCCGGGGATCACGTCAGTTGCCCTGTTAGACAGGGGTCCAGGGAAGTAAATAGTGCGGGAAGAAATAGCCAGGGAATTGTTATGGCTAGGCTTGTATAGGCCCTACGGCTGATAGCCTAGTACCAACCTATGAACCTATGACAACACCACTTTGCTATCAGAGGTGTATTAATGTACTTGTTTTTTCAAACATATCATTCAGTCTGCTCATTTAATATTAATGAGAAATCTAGCAGTCTCAGCTTTTGAACCCAAGACCCTGTACACTGCACTCAGAAAACATACCACTACACCACCTGAGCTGCATCAAATAAGCTTGTCGTCAGTGTGATATCTACTAAAAAGGAAAAGTGAGCAATGGTTAGCAATGCTCAGCTGTGGTTAGCTGGTGTATGACTTGATTAAATATAGATGCTAAGTGTGTGTGTGCATTGGTAAGTGTCGCTAAGCAAAGGGTACACAGTGTAAGCGCCTATATGTTTATCCATGTTTTAGCTCCACTTAGCGTTACGCAAACCCATGTAAACATGCCTAAAGCCACTTTAAAGTGCCTTAATCGCTCTGCCTACTTCTGCCCAACAACAAAATAAACAGCTTTTGACACTTTTGAACCCAGGACCCTGTATAACATACTCACAGCAGTTAACCACTAAGCAATTTGAGCTGCACAATGGTGGGATGATTTCTCTAACATATCATGCAGAACAGTCAGTTTACCATAGGGAATGTACAATGTGGAAGCAGTAAACATTCAAATGATGTATACACACACACACACACACACACACACACACACATATATGGGTTTACTTTATAATCTCGAAATACTGAAACCCTGAATTTCAGTATTTCGGAATCATAAAGGCAAATGTCCCAAATCCTGAAACTACACAATCACGAAGCACAAAATCATGAACACAAACACACCATACACCACACTACACATGCATCATACAACCCACACCATAACAAACAAAACTCACACAAACACAAAAACACAAACAAACCTACACTACATATAAGCGCCCCCACCCCCCCTACTTATATATACTAACTCCGAGATTGCACAAACAGACACAGAAAGGAAACTCACACCCACACATTCTACAGTCCCTTGCACACACACAAACATCACACATATACAAACACCAACACATCCAACATTTACACACCCATACTTTCACCTTCCTACCCTAACCCAGACGTACAACAGACAAACACATTCACAAACACTCAAACTCCCACACAAAACTCTTACAAAACACTCACTTACCTTAAATTGCACCTAAATCCACACACACCAGACACAAACCACTCACAATACTGCACATAACGTTCCTTAAAGCCATGACCGTGAATTATAGATATTCGGATTCACAATTATGCACTTTTGCAATTATAGAGTGCATAGAAAATCAAACAGCCAGTAATGCCACCTTTTCAAATGGCCAGAGTCTGATTCTTTTCTGGAAATGAGAATTATTGCATTAAAACATATACCCACACCTAATACAAAGGAAATAACACCACACATTTTGCATAAATATAAATGTTTATCTGTGCACTATTTAAGTTGTTTATGCCACTTCTTGTAGCGTTTAGGTGTTTGAAAGACAAAATAACTGATTTATGCAACTATCAAAGAAAACATATGATACATTCTTGGTTTTACCATCTCAGGACATTTGCTATTTGTCAGTTTTTATCACCAGGACACAACTGCACAAAGAGGGTTTGTCCCTCACAAAGAGGAACAGGTCGTAACCCAAAGTAATACATGAAAAATAAGATACTCGCTGTCTTGGCCAAAGCCTTCAAGTAGTACAACATTAAAAAACACACTTGCCTTGAATACAAGAATCAATCAACACTTAAGTACAGATAAAGTTCAACAGCCTCCAATTACACTCCACAGTTAACCCCCTAGGGAGAAAAGTATCAAATATTACCATGTAAATGGATCCTTTACATAACAATGCTTCACGTCAAACTGTACTATCACACTGACAAACAGATCTGTCTGCAAAACAGTAAGCTATAACCCCACCACTGTACCCATGGTGAAATGTATGAAAATGTACAGTTATATAACTTTATGTTTCTTATTAGTAATATCCCTCACATGTACTAACAGCCTAGGTTAAAAACATGTAATACCACTCCCCCATAATATGTCTTGCAAGGGAATATAACAGCATTCTCTATACATTGACCTCTTGACTGTACAGGGTCACACATGTTGTCCAGCCATAGCCCTCATATTTATAACCCCTACCCAACAACATGTGTGGCAGTGCACATCACTGGGATGATAGCAGGAATGTCAGCACTAAATAACGATAGACCATACCTATCAATCTCTAACTGCATGACATCTAGACAAAGCCTGGTATGTAAGTGGAGGACAGAGGCCAAAACACAGGGCCATATTAGAAATATTGCTGTTATACACTGTGAAAGTTTATGGTGTTACAGGATTGGTTAAAACATACCCTTTCTGAGGAATATGACGTCAGAAAGACAAATGGATGTTGCCATGTACTGATAGCAATCAACAGAGAGAATGCCACTGATTTGTCAAGGACAACACCTGACTGGGGAAGAAACAAAACATATCAGCCAAATCTCTGGCCATTATGTGGATAGCCCCACAGTTGAGAGCTATGCAGACAGACTGCAATTCGTGCAAAACTACCATGTACACACAAACCCTGTAAAAGTAGCATTCAAAGCATATAACAGCAATACTCACACTCTGTTCCTACGTCTGGAACATTATACAAACATGTAGTTGGCCTGTGTCCACAAGTCTTCTTGTAAGAGGTATTCCTACCTGCTGTCTGTAACACTGCTTCCCCCACACATGAAGGATGTCTTCTATATAGGCAAAGTAAAGGGACAATGCCAACATGAAGTATTCAATTATAGTAGTGGGTTCCTATGACATTGGCTATTGGAAGAACTACACAGCTGCTCAGCATGCAATTAGCAAGTGGGGAGCACCAATTGGTGCAGAGGCCATTACCTGCTCATGAGCATCACCTACAAAAGCCATGCTGCAACCTGTTCAAACCAGCTTGATCCCTGTAGTGCAGAGAGAGAGAGCGAGAAAACAAACAAACCAAAACAAACAAAACAAATAAGCATAAACCTAAACCGGAACATGGAAGAGAGCATACAAATAAAACAGGTATGTGAAACATGTAAGCATGTAATTGAATGTAGTACTTGGTTTGTAATAATGGGATAGATGATTTTGAAAGAATTATATGTGCCAACAAGACTTGCTGTAATGATGTCCTGATGAACAGCTGCTATGGACATAGCATCTGGCTCTGTCTGCAGTGGGCCATACCTCTCAACTCTACAGATCTTCACACAATGTCAAGATTTGCCCATCGTAGTGTTTGGTCTGTTCCTCCTAACATCTATATTTTTCTGGCAAATAGCTGAGGATGGAAGTCATGAAGTAATGACAAACACTTGAATTTCATACTCCACATCCTTCAGAACAGTCATGGTAATGCAAACTATATTATGTTACAAATGTCATAGGTTTGTAACAGGCATATTTAAGATCTGTCCCTATTTATCCCCCCATAATTTCAGACTTTTTCCAGATGTGATGCTTTAAGAGGTGGAGAGGTAAGATCACAGCTGGGGAGCCTGACTCACCATGGGAAAGGACAGCTTACATATGGCAACCACTAGAGTGTCTGGCAAACAGTCTTGACTGGGCCACTGCTAGGCCAGTTAATGGGCTGTTGTCTATATCCATATGCTTCCTCCTTCTTTTGTATAGCTTGTTTATGGCTGGGGTCCACCAGACAGGACGTCTGCCTTTGGAGGATTGGGTCTTGGTTTTATTTGGGATCACATGATCCATGCATTCCTGAAGGTGTTCATAGAATGCGTTTATAAAGGATTCTGCAGTCTGGGCCATATTTTCCACAGGCCCGGGGGCTTTGAAGGATTCCACCTCAGTTTTGAGGAGTGTGAAATTTGCTTTAGAGAAGTTTTTCACTGTGGTTTTCTGGGCAGGGGGTGGGGTCAGGATGTGAATATCCAGTGAGATTAGTTTATGGTCTGATCTTACCAGTGAGAGATACACTTCTGGTCTGGAGCATAGAGTCCCCATGTTGGTGATGATCAGGTCCAGTATGTTTTCCCCTCTTGTGGGAGTGGTAACAAGTTGTTCCATAGCATGTGAGTTTATAAATTCTAGGAACCTTTGGGCTAGGGTGTTGGAGCTAGAGTAATGCTCCCAGTCTATGTTTGGGTAGTTGAAGTCACCCAATATAATGGTGTTTGGAGAGACCTTCATATTTTCCAGTGTTCTCAGGAAGGCTGAGTGGGGTTCCTGGGTTGGGGAGGGTGGTCTGTAGCAGGCTATAAACTGGAAGGCAGTTTTACCCACTGTTAGTTGCACATGGATAGTCTCTGATGCTTCGTGCTTTGCCACCAACCTGGAGGTGTGGGTATCTTTGATGAATATCGATACTCCCCCTCCTTTTGTGGTTCGGTCCAAGTTTTGGGGCCGAAAAGCATGGTATGAGGTATAACCTGGTAGTGCTGGGGTGCTCTCGGGAGCCCTGAACCAGGTTTCTGTTACTGCACAGATATCGATGTTCTCCATGCTAAGGAGAGTTTTGAGTGCGTGCATCTTGAGGTTTAGACTTCTGGGGTTGAGTAGCATTACTCTTATCCGTTGTGATACCTATGGAAGTGGGTTTGTCTTTTGAGCCTTGCCTAAAAAAGGCACTATGGGGGTAGCAAGAGCCTTTGCCAATATCCGAAAGCCCAGGGGTGATAGGTGCAAGCCGTCCCTAGCGAAGCATCGTGGCTTGTCGAGCATATCATCCCAAGCTGACAGGCATTGGATCCCCTTTGAATGACACCAGTACTTAAGCCAATTGTTGAAATTGATCATCTTGTCTTCATATTGTGGCATCATTCTTGGTGAGGGTAAGATGCTACTCAAGGTCAGGGTCATACCGGCCTGGGCTACATGCTCAGAGAGCTCCTTTATGCTTTTTTCATGTAGTCCAGGGAGGTACGTCTCAGGTCATTCACACCAGCATGGACAATGACTGAGTCATATTTGTACTTGCCTTGGAGTGACCTGAGTGCTTGTGTTATGTGGCGGATCCTAGCACCCGACAGGCTGCTCACCGTGACCCTCTCCTTGTTCAGCCTGGTGAGCGGGACGTCAGTGTGCCTGACGATAGAGTCACCTATTACAAGTGTATCAGGTGTGTTGTTTAGTCTTAAGGGCTGTGACTGTTTGGCACACTGGCTTTGTGAGATATGTATTGCATGTGTTTTGTTTTGGGGTAGCGGCTGCTTGGGTGTCTGCTTTGGCGGTCTCTGCTGCTTCGGCAGATCTTTATTCAGAGCCTCCGAGTATGTTTTTGTGTGATTATGTGTTTGGTTTGCTGTCGTGGTAGGTCTATGTGAGACTGGAATTGTAGTGAGTGTGGTTTCCTTCTCCTCCTGACTGGTTATGCCAGTACTGAGTTGAGAGAGCTTAGCCTCCAGTTTGGCTATATGGTTGCATCTCTCACATGTGTTGGAATTTGTTGGAAGGAGGAGAGGGTTGTCTGTGTACATGAGGCAGTTGTAACATTGCCTCAAGATTCCCAGATTCACCAGCTGGACCGGAGAGGAGATTGACAACTGACCTTTGGACATGCTAGAATAATATTGGGAATTCCTTAATAATTGAAAACCAAGGCCAGTGGGGAGTGAGGGTGTAGTGCTTTTAATTTTTAGTGCTGACTTATATAATTGCTTTAGTGAGCAAGTGCCAGGTAACTTAAGTGCAATGTGTTACAGGTAACATAAATGCAAAAACGACAAACAGTAACTTTCTTTCAAGTGAAACAAGGAAATAAGTACAGTAAGCAATGCAGATATCACTAGTGATCCACAGAAGCTGGGAAGCGCGTATTAGGTGGAATTAGCGTTCCAGGGAAATAACAAGCAAACAAACAACAAGCATATAAACAAAGCTAGATTCAGCAGGCCTGGATCTAGTCAATGCTACAGCAAACAAGGTGTACCAATTTCAGTAAGATACAGTTCAAATATTCAGGCACTATAAACCTTTAACCAGAAATTCCCAGCTCAGAAGGGCAGAGTCCAGCCTCTTCTCTCACAAGAGTGAAGACCACAAACCTTCTTAATGTAAAATAACTGGCCTGAAGCCCAAGTGCTTAAACCAGAACTAATACACTTTAAGAATAACAGACACTGGGCTCTCAATCAGCAGTTCCCAACTTAGAAGGATGAAAGCTACCTGTCCTGCCACCACAGTGCATGCCACAAACCTTCCTAATGTAAAACAACTGGTCTGAAGCCCAAGTGCTTAATCCAAAAGACTTAGAATGATAGCTACACTTTAATCAAGTTACTACCAAGCAGTAATAAATACAATTGAATACTTTAGAGAATGCCTGGATTAGTGCTCAAGTTACACAAACAAAGCTAGATCCAGCAGGCCCGAATCCAGTCTATGCCACAGCAAACAAGGCGCACCAACTTCAGTAAGAAGCAGTTCAGATATGCATGCACTATAAGCCTTCAACCAGAAATTCCCAGCTCAGAAGGGCAGAGTCCAGCCTCTCCTCCCAGAAGAGTGCAGACCACGAACCCTCTTAATGTAAAATAACTGGCCTGAAAGCCGAAGTGCTAAAACCAGAATTAATACACTTTTAGAATAACAGACACTGAGCCCTCAATCAGCAGTTCCCAACCTAGAAGGATGTAAGCTACCTGTTCTGCAACTACAGTGCAGACCACAAACCATCTCAGTGCAAAACAACTGGTCCGAAGCCCAAGTGTTTAAACCAAAAGGCTTAGAATGAGTTACACCAAGCAGTAATAAATACAATTGAGTACTTTTAAGATGATGCAAAAGTAAAAAAAAGTAGGTAGAAACACAAGTACAGTAAAAGTAGATGAAATTTTTTTTTTTTTTTCTGAACAAGTGCTGAGATCAAAGAAACAGATTTGAGTGCTGAAACTAGAAAACTGGTAGTTATAAGAAAAAAAAACTAAGCTAGAAGGCTTCCCTCCAACACAGAAGGGCTTGGGGGCTCAGAAGCCTACAAATAGTCTATACCACTTAACAGGAAAGGCAGGAAACAAGCTTATTTTTTTTATTTTTTTTTCTGTTTCCCAGATGCTCTCTTTGTACACAGTAGGAGTACCTGAAATCAGAATATGATCTCACTGCACTCAGTTGAGTGAGCAAATGAGATGGGCCCAGAATGAGTATCCAAACACAAATTTTCAAGTGGGGCGGGCAGTTGCAAGGCCACTAAGATTAACACCAAAACAAAAACAGGGAGGGTGGGTAGGACTAACTGAAGAGCAGAGTGAAAACTTCCAGTTCAGTTAATATTCCTTCCACACAGTTAAAATCAATTTAAATACTGTATTTTTTTGAAAAAAAAGAGCAGATAAAGGTACTTAAATTCTCTTATACGTCCAGTTGAATATAGCAAGTTCTTAGCCGGCCAAAGCTGAGGTTTTTAAGCAGAAAATATTTCACACTGTACCACTTAAATAGGCAAGGACAGGAAATCAAAGAATGTGACTACCCCACACCTGTAATTACTAGCAAATAACAAAATTCAGCAAACACTGACTAACTTCCAGTTCAGCTAATATTCCTTCCACACAGTTAAAATCAATTTAAATACTGTATTTTTTGAAAAAAAAGAGCAGATAAAGGTACTTAAATTCTCTTATACGTCCAGCTGAATATAGCAAGTTCTTAGCCGGCCAAAGCTGAGGTTTTTAAGCAGAAAATATTTCACACTGTACCACTTAAATAGGCAAGGACAGGAAATCAAAGAATGTGACTACCCCCACACCTGTAATTACTAGCAAATAACAAAATTCAGCAAACACTAACTTCCAGTTCAGCTAATATTCCTTCCACACAGTTAAAATCAATTTAAATACTGTATTTTTTGAAAATAAAAGAGCAGATAAAGGTACTTAAATTCTCTTATACGTCCAGTTGAATATAGCAAGTTCTTAGCCGGCCAAAGCTGAGGTTTTTAAGCAGAAAATATTTCACACTGTACCACTTAAATAGGCAAGGACAGGAAATCAAAGAATGTGACTACCCCCACACCTGTAATTACTAGCAAATAACAAAATTCAGCAAACACTGACTAACTTCCAGTTCAGCTAATATTCCTTCCACACAGTTAAAATCAATTTAAATACTGTATTTTTTTGAAAATAAAAGAGCAAATAAAGGTACTTAAATTCTCTTATACGTCCAGTTGAATATAGCAAGTTCTTAGCCAGCCAAAGCTGAGGTTTTTAAGCAGAAAATATTTCACACTGTACCACTTAAATAGGCAAGGACAGGGAATCAAAGAATGTGACTACCCCCACACCTGTAATTACTAGCAAATAACAACATTCAGCAAACACTGACTAACTTCCAGTTCAGCTAATATTCCTTCCACACAGTTAAAATCAATTTAAATACTGTATTTTTTTGAAAACAAAAGAGCAGATAAAGGTACTTAAATTCTCTTATATGTCCAGTTGAATATAGCAAGTTCTTAGCCAGCCAAAGCTGAGGTTTTTAAGCAGAAAATATTTCACACTGTACCACTTAAATAGGCAAGGACAGGAAATCAAAGAATGTGACTACCCCCATACCTGTAATTACTAGCAGATAACAAAATTCAGCAAACACTGACTAACTTCCAGTTCAGCTAATATTCCTTCCACACAGTTAAAATCAATTTAAATACTGTATTTTTTGAAAACAAAAAAGCAGATAAAGGTACTTAAATTCTCTTATACGTCCAGTTGAATATAGCAAGTTCTTAGCCGGCCAAAGCTGAGGTTTTTAAGCAGAAAATATTTCACACTGTACCACTGAAATAGGCAAGGACAGGAAATCAAACAATGTGACTACCCCCCACACCTGTAATTACTAGCAAATAACAAAAGTCAGCAAACACTGACTAACTTCCGGTTCAGCTAATATTCCTTCAAACAGTTAAAATCAATTTAAATATTGTATTTATTTGAAAACAAAAGAGCAGATAAAGGTACTTAAATTCTCTTATACGTCCAGTTGAATATAGCAAGTTCTTAGCCAGCCAAAGCTGAGGTTTTTAAGCAGAAAATATTTCACACTGTACCACTTAAATAGGCAAGGACAGGAAATCAAAGAATGTGACTACCCCCACACCTGTAATTACTAGCAAATAACAACATTCAGCAAGCACTGACTAACTTCCAGTTCAGCTAATATTCCTTCCACACAGTTAAAATCAATTTAAATACTGTATTTTTGAAAACAAAAGAGCAGATAAAGGTACTTAAATTCTCTTATATGTCCAGTTGAATATAGCAAGTTCTTAGCCAGCCAAAGCTGAGGTTTTTAAGCAGAAAATATTTCACACTGTACCACTTAAATAGGCAAGGACAGGAAATCAAAGAATGTGACTACCCCCACACCTGTAATTACTAGCAGATAACAAAATTCAGCAAACACTGACTAACTTCCAGTTCAGCTAATATTCCTTCCACACAGTTAAAATCAATTTAAATACTGTATTTTTTTGAAAAAAAGAGCAGATAAAGGTACTTAAATTCTCTTATACGTCCAGTTGAATATAGCAAGTTCTTAGCCAGCCAAAGCTGAGGTTTTTAAGCAGAAAATATTTCACACTGTACCACTTAAATAGGCAAGGACAGAAAATCAAAGAATGTGACTACCCCCACACCTGTAATTACTAGCAAATAACAAAATTCAGCAAACACTGACTAACTTCCAGTTCAGCTAATATTCCTTCCACACAGTTAAAATCAATTTAAATACTGTATCTTTTGGAAAAAAAAGAATAGATAAAGGTACTTAAATTCTCTTATACGTCCAGTTGAATATAGTAAGTTCTTAGCCATCCAAATCTGAGGTTTTTAAGCAGAAAATATTTCACACTGTACCACTTAAATAGGCAAGGACAGGAAATCAAAGAATGTGACTACCCCCACACCTGTAATTACTAGCAGATAACAAAATTCAGCAAACACTGACTAACTTCCAGTTCAGCTAATATTCCTTCCACCCAGTTAAAATCAATTTAAATACTGTATTTTTTGAAAAAAAAGAGCAGATAAAGGTACTTAAATTCTCTTATACGTCCAGTTGAATATAGCAAGTTCTTAGCCGGCCAAAGCTGAGGTTTTTAAGCAGAAAATATTTCACACTGTACCACTTAAATAGGCAAGGACAGGAAATCAAAGAATGTGACTACCCCCACACCTGTAATTACTAGCAAATAACAAAATTCAGCAAACACTAACTTCCAGTTCAGCTAATATTCCTTCTACCCAGTTTAAATCAATTTAAATACTGTATTTTTTTGAAAAAAAAAAGAGCAGATAAAGGTACTTAAATTCTCTTATACGTCCAGTTGAATATAGCAAGTTCTTATCCGGCCAAAGCTGAGGTTTTTAAGCAGAAAATATTTCACACTGTACCACTTAAATAGGCAAGGACAGGAAATCAAAGAATGTGACTACCCCCACACCTGTAATTACTAGCAAATAACAAAATTCAGCAAACACTGGCTAACTTCCAGTTCAGCTAATATTCCTTCCACACAGTTAAAATCAATTTAAATACTGTATTTTTTTGAAAAAAAAGAGCAGATAAAGGTACTTAAATTCTCTTCTCCGTCCAGTTGAATATAGCAAGTTCTTGGTTAGAGTACAAACCAAGACAAATGGATGCTGTAATCATCTCAGCAGTTGTTTACACTACATATCAGTTTAAGGGTAAGCAGACACATTCAACTGGCTTACTGTACTGAGCATTTGCACACACATTCAACTGGCTTACTGTACTGAGCATGATTTACCATATGTTTTCATAGAACAGATTGTCATGTTTTCAATTGAATTGTGCAAGCTATAGGTCACATTACAGATGGGGATTGTGTTGAAATGAGTTTTTGTGAGGTCATGTTACATCTTACTAGACCTAGTTACATTCATCCTAAAACTAGGCACTATTACAAAACATTATTTAAAATCTTAAAACTCATACTCAGGATACACTACAATCTCACAAAGGAGGGTGATATCCACCCAAACCCTGGTCCATCCCCACCTGTTGATCCTAATCCCCCTACTATATCCACTACCACCATAGCTCCAACAAACAGACCTCCTAACTCACTGCTGGCGTGCCATCTAAACATTAAGAGCATAAATAACATAACTCAGCACCTGCATGCCCTCTTAGCTGTTCATTCCCCAGATATATTATGCCTAACAGAAACATGGCTAAAGCCTGTCACCAAGGACCATGAGATTCTGCCACCAGGGTACAATATGTTTCGACTAGACCATACCACCAGTAAGGGTGGCGGGGTAGCCATACTTTACAAGTCTACCCTATCTGTCAGCATAGACACCCAACAACCATCCCAGTTCAATGATGCTGAAATTCTTATCTCAAAACTACAAATTAATAAAAACAAAAATGTAAACATTGCCAGTGTCTACATTCCCCCAGGGAGGAACACAGCAACCTTAGAAGACTTCTTATATTGGTTATCCAATAACTACCCTCCAAGAAACAATTGTTCTTGGGGTTTTCAACATTGACTGGAACACTTGCTCTTGTGAAACCCCCACAACCCACATAAGCCTCTATGGATTCACTAAATCATAACCTCCAGGAAAACCCAATAACAAGGAAAGTACCTTAGATTGGATACTCGTCAATGCCCATCTTCAATCCTATTAATTAGACACTTTGCCTGATGACCTAAGTGACCACTGTCTCACCTATGTAATCAAGCTCAAAGTAGACTGCTCCTACCAACCCACCTATAGAACATTAAGAAACAACAATTTTATTCTCACCAAGTTTCAAAATAAACTTAAGGCATGCAACTGGTCAGTACTAAAAAGTCTCTCCCTAGATGAAGCAGTAGCATACTTTAACACCAAATTCCTTTCTATTCTTAACTCCCATGCTCCCAGCTCCTCTATTAGAACCAAAGTTAATATTGCACCATGGCTTTCTAAAGATACCAAAACCAAAATTTCACTCAGAAACAAACTATGGGCCACCTACCGAAAACAAAAGCCCCACTTGATCAGTTAAGATTCAGACAGCTAAGGAATTACACCAAAAAATCCATAACCTTAGACAAAAAGAACCACTACTACCATCTACTGCAAAAACACCAAAACAAATCTCAAACATTCTGGGCAGGAATAAACAAACTACTCCACCCAGGCCAAACCGCCACTCCACCCCCTCAGCTTCCCAACAAAAATCCCCAGTAGACATTGCTAATAACTTCAACAGCTTCTTCACAGAGACTATCCAGTCTCTAGCCAGCCAACTCTCTCCCAATGGCTCTAATTCTAATGCAGCAACACCCATTACCCAAACATACTTTACCTTCCAACCTGTTCCTACTCAACTTATTCATGCCCTACTTAAGAAACTAAGACCCACCACCCTGGCAGCCGACCTCCTCCCAGCAGACTATCTGCAAAAGGTTGCTGACACCATAGCATACCCCATCTCAATCTTGATCAACAGAGCTATATCTGAAGCTCCTGTACCCACTATATGGAAAATCTCCCATGTCATACCTCTCCATAAAGGAGGCAGTTCCACTGAGCTGTCAAACGTTAGACCAATAGCTATTCTGTCACCTCTAGCTAAAATTATGGAGAAGTGTGTACACATACAGTTCATTTACCGCCTCACACAGAACAAGCTGTTGTCCAACTTTCAGCATGGCTTTAAGCCACACCACAGTACTACTTCTGCCCTCCTTTCTTTCTCTAATGTCATTAACCACAACCACAATAATAATAAACTATCCTCAGCACTCTTTCTAGATCTAGCCAAGGCTTTTGACATAGTTGACCACAAAATGCTTTTAAATACCTTGAAGGCCTTCTCCATAAACAACTATGCACTCCAATGGTTTCAATCCTACCTGCAGGGCAGGCAACAAGCAGTCCTATGGCAAGACAAGCTATCATCTTAGAAAAAAATCGCAAATAATCCAAAAACAAAGCACCAAGAGGAGGCAAATCAAATAAACTAAGCGTACTGTAGTTTATTGTCCGCTTTCATCCGTAGACTTCGTCAGAATACAAAAAACAGTGAATTTACAGGCACATTTATAACAATCCCAATCAAACAATTAAGTAATTAAAAAACAATTAAATCAATTTAAGCTTTTAAAAAAACAAGTTCAATTAAAAAAGGAATTAAATTCAATGGATTTGTTTATAGATAATTCCCTATATTTTAAAAAACATTTGACATTGATCATGTCGTTGAGACCAGGATGGACATCAGAGTTAAGTCTGATCTGCCATAATGTTTCACGCTGTTCTAAGTAGTTCTTATAATCTCCCCCTCTTAAGTCAGGTTGAACTAGTTCCAAAACAAAAAACATAAACTTTCTAAATGTAGGACAAACTACAGAATGTTTAAATAAAGCGTTGTTGTCATCTTTATGTTTAATGGCATACATATGTTCCCTGATGCGTATTTTTAAACTTCTACTGGTCATACCTACATAAAAACATGAACATCCAAAACAAATGCTAATATATACAACTCCCTTCGTGTTGCAATTCACAAAGGAAGGAACGCTAAAAGTTTTCTCAAAATTTTCAAGACAAATGTATGGTCCTTCAAGAATATATCTGCACATGTTGCAATCATAACAACAGTGCATCCCTCTTCTATTGGAAATAGTATTGGTAATATGCGAAGTTACAGCTTGTAAAGCCTTCTTAACATTGAAAGCATTTTTAGAAACAAAAAAGGTTTATTTCCTAAAATCCGAAAAAGTTCAGAATGCCCCCTAATAACTCTCCAATTCTTTTTTATTATTTGTTGTATCTGTTCACTATCAACAGTCATGTCTAAAGAACAAACCAATCTGTGTTCAATATTGGCATTGTTGGACAGCCCAACGTGATGATTGTTATATTCACTATAATTTAACAATGCCTGATAATCTGTTGAACGTTTAATCATGATGTCATTACTATTATTGATTAATTCACATATGGGATATCCCCTATTTATGAACAGATCAATAATGAAATCAAATTCCTTTTGTAAGAGACAGTTTTTTGAAGTCAAACGACTAGCTCGAATGAACTGCCCTCGTGGTATGTTTTTGACTATGTGTTTGGGGTGATTACTATTGTAATGTAAATAGCTATTGGTAAAAGAATCCTTGCGATAAATACTGCTGTGAAACCTACTTTCTTCTTCATCCCACCACAGGAGTATATCCAAAAAATTAATTTTCAACCCTGCACTGCCTAAAGTAAATTTTAAATAACTAGAAAAATCATTAATGTCAATCAAAAAATTACTAACTACATTGATGTCTCCTTCTATAATGAAGAATAAATCATCCACAAATCGACAAAAAAAGGGGATATTGTATTTGTCGCGTAGTATGGGAAAATGCTGATGCTCCCACCATGCCAAAACCAAGTTGGCATAGGCGGGAGCAGCAGCAGAGCCCATAGCTACTCCCCTCTTCTGTTTGTAAAAAGTTTTTTCAAAAAGAAAAAAATTGTTGTCTAAAATGATGTCAAGAAACCCACAAATGGTAGAAATAGCATTTTTGGTGGGTCCACAGTTCTTCTTGGCTAAAAAACAACGGACTGCTTCTACCCCTTCATGGTGAGGTATGCAGGTATAGAGCGAAACAACGTCAATAGTGCATAATATATGTGTTTTTTTATCAAAAAAATTATTTTTAATAAACCTGTTAAATTTTTCCAAAAAATGCCAAGAATCCCTGATATATGAATCTTCATTGAACAGACAGGGTCCTAAAACAGCATCAACAATGAGTGAAATACCCTCAGTGATGGAATGTGGAGATGACACGATGGGTCTAAGTGGAGGGTCAGTTAATGATTTGTGTGTCTTTGGGATTCCAAAGATGACACCTATTCTGGGTTCATGCACGATACAAAAATCATATAGTTCATAACTTATGTAACCTGACATTAAGGCATCGTATAACAATGAATAAATTAATCGTTGTTTATACAAAATCTCATGAAGACTGATGGTTTCATATTCTTCATTATTTTCCAAAATGCTTAACATTTTTTCTCTATAAGCCTTTTGTTCTAATATCACAATGTTACCACCTTTATCGCTTTTCATGAACCTCAGTTCAGAGGTCAAGGATCTAAGTGTACGCAAAGCCATCCTTTCCTCATCACTTAAATTATAAGAACCCTTTGTTCTACTAGCCAATGCCTTTCTGATTTCTTCTGTACATAATTCTTCAAATACTTTAATGGTGTACTGCAATGGTGGAGTAAAACTTGAAGGTTTAATTAAATTCTTGTTCGTAATAGAAATATCATTCATTAAATAAAACAAATTTAATTTCCGTGTGTAAATTTTTATATCAACTATAGTTTTACTAAAATCAGCTCTTATACTAGGTACAAAATTCAAACCATATTTAAGGATTTTAGTTTCACTGTTGGAAAGTTCAAAATTAGTTAAATTAATAATAGAAAATTTTTCATTAATATTATCTATGTTTCGTCGCTTGAAGAGTTTGAAGCCAGAAAAGTCCGGCTTCTGGTTAGAACAGAGTGCGTGCTGCTCTGTCCCTTCTTGGTGAAAAAAGAAGAAGATGAGCTATTCACGCCAGATTTTGAAACAACATCGGCTTTCTTTTTAAATTTGTCACATGTCCCATTATCAGAGTCAATAATATCAGTGGTAACATGTCCATCCCCTATATTGTCATGAATATCACCACCATTAGGTTGGTGAACAAGGGAAAGTCCATCATTATTGTCAACAGATAGAACACCAGTGTTCTGACGGTTAATAAAACCGTTTTTTTCAAGTCCAGTCGAATCAGTTGTAGAAACGACGCTACTAAAGGTCTTCCTGCTGTCATTAACTGGTGGATACTGTTGGTATCTTCTATTGCCATTCACATTAAAGTTATTAGTCTGATAGCTTTTGTTGACAAAGTTATCGTAAGCAACATTATTCTGATAGGCGTTAATATCACGCCCTAATTTGGACTGCTTTCTACCTATAATTTCCGCTGAATGCTGTTCCAATTCATCCCAAATGGAACGAAAGAAATCATCAAAGGTTTCAGCCGAAACCATACTTTTCAAGCTACCCTCAATGTGAATGATCTCTTCCTTTAAACCATTCATTTTTGTACAGTTATTGTCAATTAATAATTGTAACAGCCGCAAACCGGCATCATTAAAAAAGGCAATGAGCACTTTGAACAACGGATCATGTACAAAAACCCCATTAGGACATTTAAAGAACCTAAGTCCTTTTGGAACAATGTCCAACTCGATACATCGTGCAAAGTAACCGTTCTCTAATTCAAGAGAACGGTAACGCTTTAACAGTCTGATCAATAAATCTCGTTTTTTATTTAGGTCAGCATCGCTAACATTTTTGTAATGCTCACCTGCAGAACTAAAGGGATTCACTGCATGTTCAAACAGCTCTTTTACGGACTTGTAATGCCCGCCGATTCCAACAGGATAAACGTTTTTGCCATTACGTTGTTTTAATTGCCGCTGTGGCTTTGGTTTAACGGTTTCAAAGTTGTCAATGTTAACGATGGTATCCATTTCGTCGTAGTTACCAATGGGACTAGAGGCATTCGCCCCAGCATTTCCCGTATGCAATGGTACATCACGTACGTTGTCATCATTCAGGTCACGTTCACGTTCACATTCAGTGGCCCTGGTTACCAGGAATTTCAATGAATTTTGAATATCCGTCAAGGCGTTCACCAACAAAGTGCCAGTATTGACAGGATTAGTTTCTTTTGTTGTAGGTGTGGAATGAATAGATAGTCCAAGAAGTGGATCATCAATTACCTCAGCCATGGTGAAGGCGAATAAAGGTCACAACAGAAAAAAATCGCAAATAATCCAAAAACAAAGCACCAAGAGGAGGCAAATCAAATAAACTAAGCGTACTGTAGTTTATTGTCCGCTTTCATCCGTAGACTTCGTCAGAATACAAAAAACAGTGAATTTACAGGCACATTTATAACAATCCCAATCAAACAATTAAGTAATTAAAAAACAATTAAATCAATTTAAGCTTTTAAAAAAACAAGTTCAATTAAAAAAGGAATTAAATTCAATGGATTTGTTTATAGATAATTCCCTATATTTTGAACTTGTTTTTTTAAAAGCTTAAATTGATTTAATTGTTTTTTAATTACTTAATTGTTTGATTGGGATTGTTATAAATGTGCCTGTAAATTCACTGTTTTTTGTATTCTGACGAAGTCTACGGATGAAAGCGGACAATAAACTACAGTACGCTTAGTTTATTTGATTTGCCTCCTCTTGGTGCTTTGTTTTTCAAGCTATCATCTTGCCTACCCATCACATTAGGAGTCCCCAGGGCTCGATACTAGGACTCCTTCTTTTTTCCATCTTTATCGACGACCTTCATTCAGTCATCCCAGATGCTACCTGCATTCAATACGTGGATGACTCCACCTTGATTTGTACTGACACCTCACCAGCTACTTTATTCACATTAACCCAAAATACCTTCAATACAGTGGAAAAATGTCTCTCCAATCAACATCTAATCCTAAATCCTAATAAAACTAAGTTGCTCCTCTTCCCCCCCACACACGCAGGACCCCCTGCCATCCTTCAACATAACTACTAACAATGGTGCTATCATCTCCCCAGAAGCCCATACTAAACTACTGGGTGTCATAGTCGATAACCTGAAGTTTGATGTGCATATCAATCAAACTATCAAAACCATTAATAAAAAACTTGGCTCTCTATACATAACCAAACCTTTCCTTACCCCACTTGCTAGAACTGCAATTGCCCATTCCCATCTACAATCAACTCTTCTCTACACCTCACCTCTATTCTCCAACTTAAACAAAACAGATCTTAATAGACTATCATCCTGCTATAACCACATTGCCAGATTTGCTACTGGCACAGCCTACCAGACACACCACTGTCACAACCTAAATCACCTAGGATGGCTTGAACTGCCTAGCCTACTTCAGTTCAACCAGCTAATGGTGGCATATAAAGTCCTTTACCAACCAGAAAATACACCTGCACTAAAAAATATTATCAGCCCCTACACCAGCACCTGGCCACTGTGATCATCCACTAGACTCCTAGTTCAAACATACAAATCCAACTACTCAGCTGGGTACTCTCTGTTTGCCAACTCTGTTGGAAAAACATGGAACAGACTCCCAGCTGACCTGACCCTAGAACCCTCACTAACTCAATTCAAAAACAAACTCAAGAAATACTTCAAAACTCATTGGTTATGTCCTTGCACTAACCCCAACTAGTGACCTCTCTATTACTTAGGTGCCTTACCTTCAACTACTTCTACATTTTTTCTACCACACCATTTCAGGAAGGGTCAATTGTATAACTGCTGCTCAATGTGTCTTAAACCTGAATGTAATGTTATGTATATATAACTTTGAAAATAATGTTTTGTTTTGAAAAGTGTTTTATAATACGTTAGTACTATATGTGCTAAATGCTGGTATTGCTTATGACTGTAATCTGCTTGAAACTAGCATTTACTAAATGTTCAATGTGTATTATCTTGGAGCTTTTCTCCCCGGGCCTCTACTGAAAATGGACATATATCCAGTCGGACTATCCCGGTCTACAAATGTAAAATAAAAATAAAATAAAGTAAATAAATAAATAAATAAATTGCATAAATACCAGGCATTGTAACAGGGGTGTGTACACTTTATATCCACTGGAGCTATATGGAATCAGCAGTACCTGACCTGTAAAACCAGCCTCCACCAAGGATGGAGTAATCCCCCTTGGTGGGCAGCAGCAATACACAAAGAACATAATAAGTTGCTATAGTGACTGTACAGGGACACATAGGTGTGACCACAATGTGGAAGCAAGTCCACCTCTATCTGAGCAAGCATGTAGGTTCACAGGTGAGTTCTGTAAGGCTGACTATGACTATAAATCAGACATATCCACACCACCAAGGCCAATTGCCACAATGTCTCCACATATGTAGTCAGTCTCAGAGGCAGTAAAACAATTCAGCCTGTACTGGGGGTAAAGCACACCTCATACACACATGCAATGAATACAGGCAACCTGCATCAGACAGGTTACGTAGGAATAGTGCCACCCTGTCCACACCATTTGTACAGGGGGATATGCACATCAACCACACTCCTGCCCTCATCAACAGAGAGCATGTACATAATGCTTACTGATGGCAACAACAGCAAGTCTCCATGGGGCATGAGAATATCACAGACTGCCTCCTACATGAACTCAGGCATGTGCTCACAGCTCCATCACACAGTACAGTCAAAAATAGACTTGCCACCATCCACACACCATCCACATGGAAGATGGCCACTGTCATCCCTCTACACAGACATGAATGGAGAATAGAGGATTATGCAATTAAGTGTCCAACATTGGGGGAACTAGACAGGTCAGGGCCAGGAGTGTAATGCAAGATGCCAAAGCCATGATAGCTTACAGTGTTATGGTATGGTCTGGATTATTTGCAAGTAATGTCCACTGCTGATGTGCAAGTGGACAACCGTATGAGGTCCTGTAACCTTTTTCCTGTTTATGTCTTCCAGGTAATATGTAATGTCTGATGCTGCCAGCATTCAGCAACACAGAGAATGACACCATAATACAGTATGTGATACAGCATTATGACATGATATTCAGCCGCAAAGCCCAGGACCTGTAGTAGAGGACCACCCTGTGGAACGAGCTCATCCATAGGGTAAATATGAACAGGTGAGGCATCGTTGCACTGATCTCATCTGCCATGCCTATCAGTGGGCTGCTGCCATTGCAAGGGACTGGCTAGCCACAGGTGGGGGTCAAGCCATCCAGCCCCCACTGACACACACTGAGGAGCTCCTCGCCAGCCTTGGAGCAGCTGCCCACTGGGCAACCCATGAAGCTGAAGACAGCACTGTGGAGGTGGGTGCCACCCACACAATGGACGAGGAGCATGCAGGTAAGGCCCCAGTGCACATTACTAGAACATTGTTGCTTATCCATTTTTATCAGTAAAGTATCTGCATGCATATGTCAGATAGTCTGTTGCTGGAGTGTAGTAATGTACAGATGTGCATAATCCTTAGTATTGGGGTTTGTACTGTTGATGTGCTAAAATGCTGCTTCCACCCTGTACCAATGCCACAGGTGTGGCTACTGACATTACTTCTCTCCCACAACTATTTAGGTCCCTCTGGTATACAACTGGGACAGCAGCCTGTACCTGGTGAGTATGGAGTTGTCTTGTTGAGGTTTGCCAATACACCGGCCATGTTAAGGCCATGCTATTTGCCATGCACACATTTAACACACCTACCCATAATGCATGCTGTACATGTTCAGTTTTGTTAGTGTTAACTGCACTGCATCACTGCAAGATGTGTGGACAAAGATAAACAAAATGGTGGGACAAATGACCTACAGTAGGGACATGTATGAAAAATTACCCTTATACAATGGATACAACAGTGTATAAACCACTATTACAATGACAACTGTTCCTGATATATACACTGGCAGACCACAATAACACATTCCACACCTTTTGCAACCTGTAATGTGATCCTAACATGAGCAATGAATGTGTAATATAGAATCCTATGTTAGGACACCAAATATGGGGTATACAAACCTTGCAAAACACTGGAGACATATGTGCACACACTCCAAATAACATTTTGTGGAGGCAGCTTGTGATGTACTGACAGCATTCACTCTTCTTGAGTACACACCTGCCATCAAGTACAGGACCTCAATGTCACACCAAGTAATGGTCTGCTGCCCAAGAAGTATTTTCATGACATTTGCCCAGTTGCCTGCAACAGAGGCAGCCATGGTTTGCACACATCTTACAAAGCATGAAATGGATCCCATATCTGAAAGGTAGCAGTCAGGAGTGGGAAAAGTAACCTTACCTCACCATTGCATATACCATGACAAACAGTGCAGACAGTGATCTAGAGGTGTATCAAATATGGGACAACAGTGATGCAGTAAAGAAACATATGCCCATCCAAAACAGATGACAAAACATGTTACAAGCTGGTCAGGGAGGCTGCCCAGAAATATGCAGCAACACTGAGGGAGTTGTAGGCATGTCTAGTAAGTACTGCCTGTGTAGTACTTGTGTCGACAATCGCCTGGATTCTGCATAAGTGTGGCCTATGGGTTAGGGTAATTAGATAGAAGATTTGTCCCACATGAAACATCATCCAGGGTTCTGTACAGGTAGCAAAAGCATAACATTAAGTCTCCCAAAGGCATGTGTTGCAATGTGTAATGGTGTTATGAGACCAAGGCTCAAACCTACAGACAGTATTCATAAAGATAAGTGTAGTGGACAAGCAACATCTCACTTCACCACAGGGCCACCATTCCCAACTTTTAGCTTGCTGGTGCCAGTGTACACCTTTAGGGTTGCTATTCATTAGCTGGAACTAGACCTGTAGACATGGTGGGTGGAATTTGGAACACTGCAAAATAACACTCATGTGTGGCCCATAGTTGTCAAGCATCTGCAATAAGGCTGAGGATGGGGAGGGGTGTCAGCTTCAAACACAACAGTGAACTAAAGCATATATCCAAAACTAGCTAAGAATGACTGTATCTGAACACAGTCAAGGTTATGAATTGTGCCAGACATAACCCAGACACTACAGCAATAGTGAAGCCACTGTGTGACCTCCAAGGGCTGTGCACATGAACTGACCTTGCAATCTGGTAAAGTTGGATGAGCTTTGTAGGGCAGACAGACCAAATAATGCCAAGTAAAGATGGGCCATGCTAGATTACCCCTTCCAGCAATAGTGACAGCTGTAGTTCAGTTAACACGTGCTTCAGCAAACCATTGTTTTAAGGGTGTGCACACGTATGCAACCCACACATTGTATGCATCTCAGTAAGCATCTCCACAACTAACACATTTGATTGATACTGCATTGGATTGCACAGGTCATATGTAACATATTAGGTGTGTGTAATGTTATCAAATACAGTAGTGTGGCCCCACTGCATATCATAGAAGAGGCTGGCATGTCAACATGGGTGTGTACACTCCTCATATCCACATTAAGCTTTGAAGATTTTTGGTGTAAGCAAATTTTATTGTACATACATGCACTGCTGATGATGAGATCTGGAAATCCAAGGTCAGGCATTAATTATTGACATCAGTCCTCATATCATCCCAGGTATGTGTCAGAAAAACACATAGGGGTTGTGAGCAACAGAGCAAACATAACTGTAAGACATCTACACATTCAGCAATGGTCTGTACACTTGTGAGGTATGGTGCACAGTACATGCCAGTGTGCTGTACAAGTGCACAGCAATAATGTGTACATGGATGCAGTGTGTTCCACGGGAAGGGGTATCACCTACTAACACAACTCATACATCACAGAGATGTATATTGTTGAGTACCATATGTCATGCATGTCAACTGTTGGGTAATGAGAGGTCTGTGAAATATCTTTGTGCCACCTCACCTGTAAGTGTGTGTGTGTGTGTGTGTGTGTGTGTGTGTGTGTGTGTGTGTGTGTGTGTGTGTGTGTGTGTGTGTGTGTAGAAGTAAACCATAACATACAGGTCTTAATTTTAATTTCTTGTCTGCCCCTCACAGGTGGTGAGGTGGGTCAGGGTCCCTCCTGCAGGCAAAGTGATGTTAGTGTCCATACAAACTCTGACAATGATGATAGGCATAGTGCGGCACAGGCAGGGTTGTCGGGAGCTGAATCTGTGCCGTTGGTTGACATCCCAATTTTATCCACCCCATACCCGCATACAGTCATAATGCCCACACATACCCTATCACCAGTGGCCATAGATGAGGGACAGTTGACTGCTGGTGGCATGAGACAGGAAAGTGTGGTGACTATGGTAAGTGTGTTGGTACACAGCAGCCATAGCCAGATGACTGGAGAGGTCCCACACAGGCAGATGGACAGGGGTGCTCATAGGAGGGCTGTTGCTCATCATGCCCCTGGCAGAAGTGCCACAGCAGGTGCCACCAGATGCATGTTTCAGGCCATCATGGAGACAGAGGTGCATATGGAACATTACACCAGAGATAGTCTGAGGCTCCAGAGGGCTACTCTTCCTGTTATACATGACTACATCTGTGCTCATGTAGATGCTCACCGTTATTTTGCAGAGGTCATGGATAGATGGTTGGGTGAGGTGGTGGGAATCCTCGACCATGTGGTTTCTGTGGTAGAGCATGTGGTGGGAGTAGGGTGTCGGCGATGTGGACGTAGGTCAGCAACACCAACAGGTGGAGTTCTATGTGGATGTGCAACATCTCACTCCCGCTCCCGTACTGGCAGTACCAGCAGTAGCACTGCAGGGGGGGTGTTGTCCACACCACAATGCAGCAGGCCACATGATCATGGATAGTCTCAACAGGGATGCGGATCCAGCGGACAATTATCATCATTAGGGAGAGTACCATATCTTGGCTTCTGCCTGGTGGTGCCTGTCCAACCCCTGGCAGGCACAGTTCCCATGTCCATGGCCAGACACAGTGAGCTGTACACCCTGACATGTATGGTCCACAGCTGTCCAATATACCCCTGTATAGGGCAGTCACATGGCAGAACTGTGTCCATCCATACACACACACATCACCATCACAGCTAGGGCAACTCCATACCTACACACACCACATCTGCTCAAGCCATTTAATAAACAACCCCCTAACCCACACACATGATGTCAACCAAATGGCTCAGCCTAGTCCTCTGGCAAACCCACACAATGCTCTGTGCATAAGATGACACATGTGTCACATCTCTGTCATCCATACCATTGATGCAGGCACATGCTAATATGGTTCTGATGCACAGGGTGAATGTACTACAGTTTAGCAATTTCATGCTGTTTAAAGTGTTGCCAGCTGGAATGCTTAATGCTTACATGTCAGGGTGTGTATCTGTCCAGCCATGATGCATTATTGCTGTTATTAACACTGACTGAATGTGGTCTCCATAACGAATTCTGTTTGTGTTCTAGGTGTCTGTGTGTCAGGAGGATGTTGGTATGCTGTGCTTTCCTACAAGGGGTGTGGCAGTGTGGTAACACATTGACTGTGTCATATCCTGTGTACAGCTGAACACACATAGCAGGTTGGTATAATAGTTATTGCATGTACCACATGGCTGATAAGTCTGAGGGGGTGTATACAGGTGAGTGCATGGTGGCAGATGTAAGCAGCTCTTCTACAGTGGACAATGATAAGTGTACTGGGTGGCATACACCAAATGTTTGTGAATAACACACACACAGAGGCTTTTGTATTGATGCAATACACAGAGAATACTGTTCACATAGATGTACTTCATTTTGCCGAGAACTCATTTTGACCTATGTAATTCCACCTAGACCAAATTGCCAAAACATCGCATCAGTAAATAATCAGTCTGCCAAATTTAATTTCAATGAAAATAGTACTGGCAGGGTATATGTCCTTTTCCCCAATGTAGTGCAATCCTGGAGTTGGTATAAATAGTTGTGCTGGTGTGGGCGCACAGCCCCCAACTTTGAAGGATGTGGGTGGCATAGAACCAAACATAGTGTCATTAACAACTACTTAACCTGTTAAAATAAACTGGACAGTGTAACAGCACACTAAGCAGGGGGATACGCACAACAATACCCCCAATGTGCATGGCTGTGCCCACAACAACCACCCCCAGCTATATATACTAACTCCACTATCACTGTACAGCTGTACAGTAGGGAAAATGGCATTTACACATCCACTCCTAGTTTTGATGGAATGAATTTCCACAAAATGATTGCTTTGCAATGTTAGCTTTTGCCAGGTAGTTCTCGGACAAATGATCTCCCAGGAAATAGTTTTTCTGCAAACTGAAGTAGATCCCTTCACATATGCATGCTCTTAACTGGCAATAGTGAGATTTGAACCCCTACCTAGGTAATTATTGCTACTAATGTGTTCAGCCTTAATTGCACACACCACAGAGCTTGTAGGGTGCAGTGCATCCCGATCTTCCTGTAAAGTGAACAACATCACCAGGCCTTGTACAGTATGGTAATGAAGGATGTACTGGGTGTTAATGGACACTACATAGTATAACATACTGACATATACACATTGACAAACATATACAGTCATAGACACATTTGACAGACCTGGCTTTAACAGTGCTGACTACCTTGTCAGTGAGGCCATACTGTTACAGAGTTTTTGCACACAGCACATCTATTATTGGGCTAAAGAGTGTCAGCAGTTACCTGTATGGTTGATGGTGACAGCAGTCCTCATGCAGTGGACCTTGGGACAGGTACTGGGGGTCCCATGGTGTAAAGACAGTATACCCAGCACCCCCACCCCACATTGGATATAGTACACACTGAAACCCATGAAAATGCTCTGACATACCCACAATCACACATTTACCAGAACTGCAATACAAACCCTTGTCTATCGAATTATTGCCACTACAGGGATATGCATTTATTGCACACACCACACAGATAGTAGGGTGAGGGTTTTGTCATGGCTCTCCCAATGTGAGCAACATCACCATCCCTTATAATGTATGGCAATGTTTAGTGTATTTGGAGACTGAGGCCTCAGAATGCTGTCTCCTACAAATATGCACACTCACACACACTTGCACACACATAAACACACATGCATACTCACATTTGCCAGGACTCAGAGGGTAATCTATGCTTATCTACCCATTTGTAGAACAGTGTTATGCTGGTACTGCAAGCTTCATGTAGCCCATACTGTGAAGAGTGTCACAAGGTAAATTTAATGTGAATTACAGAAGCAGCCCTTTCTAATTATAGCAATGGAGGGTGTAGTGAGTGAGAAGGTCCTCAGAGTATTTTCAACTACAAGTTTGTAAACACACAATCATTGCTATACTCAGTAATGCACACAGACACATTTGTCAGTACTGAGGTCCATAGGTTCAGGTGTTCCTAAGTGTGTACCAGTGTCCATGGCGAGATGAGAAGAGTAGGGCATGTCAGTACACTGGTATCATGCCACATGACATTTGTTAGCAGGCCATCTATCAACTACTGCCACTTGAGTGATCCCCAGGGTGACAGTTAAATTCAACATCCACTCATCTGGTTTTCTCTTGAAGAGGGCCAGTGAGGTGCTCCAGTTCACATGTATGCAACATATATTGCATAACATGGCCAGTGTCTGGGTTAGGGACCTGTCCCCAAACATGTTCTATTGACTGTGGTAGCCTGGTTGAGGTATCCATGGCATGTGGTGCATAGAAACTGGGGTTTCCTAGCTGTGGCATTTGTAACACAGCTGGGCAGACATGTCAGTATCAGTCAATCAGAGATTGCCTGTAAGCAGCCAAGATGTGACCAGGAACACTTGGAGGTTCAGGTCTCTGTCCATATAGGATAGCTGTGTGATGGCTAGGGTCCTACATGTGTGGTACACTTGCAGCCTACACAGTTGTTGCAGGTGTCCAGTGAGTTGCATGGCAAATGGACCAGTGTACCCACTGATTGACTTACTGAGCAGGGTGTAGAGGAGGACATTGACCTGTCCATTCCTCGATGACACACTCTTATTGTGCAGTGTGCCACATGGAAGGACTTTCTGTCTACAGTGGCAATGTGGTGGTCAGAAGAGAGGTTGCTGTCAAGATGTGTTCACAGACCTATAAGATCTGCACCCATTGGACTACCACCAATGTGGTAATTTTTGGGCAACACATTGATTCAACAGGGGATTGGGACACAGTTCTTGACAATGAGACTAAGGCCAGTGTACTGACAACAGTTGGAGGTGTCAGTGGCAACGTTATGCAGGATGTGTACAAATTCTGGGGATGTGAACATAGCCCCCAATTAGCAATGTCTGCAAACATTGCTAACCACAGTTTATTCATGTTTGGCTGGATGTCAGAGCCACACATAGCAAACAAGAGTTGACCCAGGACAAGAACCTGTGGTGCTCCACTCATGACTGTGAGGCTGTCACCAATCATGACTGTTTGGCAGTCTGACATGGGGTCTGCTGCTTTCACACTGTGGTACCATCCCTGAGCTTGGTTGTGGACCACTTAGTGACATAGGAATTAATGAATAGATGAGTGTGCTTGCCTATGATTCCTGAGTGTGGAATTGTATCCCAGGACTACAAGGCCCATATATGTTGTTTTGTACTCCATACTGTTCTATAGTTATTTCATTTGACAAACAGATTAAAGGACTGCAGATTGCCCACAGCTACCACAAAAGTGGGCCCTGTACAGTGGACATTTGGCAGTGTACTGTGTGGACTACACAAAAGTGTAGCAAAACACCCCTCCATGTATATGGATCACAATGTTAATGACACACACACTTGCCAGGACTGAGATTCAAACCCCATACCTATCTCGTTATTACTACTACAGCATTACACATTTATCAGATGTGCCACGGAGCTTACATACTTAACAGCTCTCCAAAGGTATCTTTAAAGGCGAGTGACATCAGCAGCAGTGCTAAAGGAGGGGAAAGGTAAGTGTAATAAGTGTGAATGACCACAAAATCAGGTGTCAATAAAAACACACACACTCTCTCACACAAACACACACATTTTCACAGTTGCCAGGACCAGGATTAGAACTCCTGCCTAACTAGTTTGGCACACTATAGCAGTAGGCAATTATCAAAAGTGCCACAGAACGTATATGCTAGAGAACTGTTCAAAGGTATCTTTGAAGGTGAGTGACATCTGCAGCAGTGCTAAAGGAGGGGTTAGGGATGTGTAGTAAGTGTGATGACCCCAAAATGAGGTGTCAACAAAGACACCCACACTCTCTCACATAAACATTTTGCAAGACCAGGATTAAAACTCCTACCTAACTTTACTGCATGTGCCACGGAGCTAATAGGGTTGAGACTTGGCCAAAGGGTTATTTCAAGGTGACTGACATCAGCAGGAATGCTAAAGTAGGGCAATGGAAGGTGTAGTGAGTGTAAATGGCCTCAAAATCATTCATCTCAAAAAACACACATACAGTTTAACAGTTTCCATGCCCAGAATTAGAACTCCTACTTAACTAGTTTGCTACACTACAGTATTACTCAGTTATCACAAGCGCCACAGAGCTCAGAGGGGTGAGACTTGGCCGAAGGGTTTTTTCAAGATGACTGACATCAGCAGGAGTGCTAACACAGGGCAATGGGAAGGGCAGTGTGTGTGAATGGGCCATAAATCATTCCTCTGGAAACACACACACACACTCACTCACACACAAGTTTACATTTGACAGGACTGAATTTTCAAATGCTACATGACTACTTATTTGTACTATAGTGCTACACAGTTATCACATGCACCACAGACACTAGAGGGCTGAGGGCTACCAAAAGGAATGTCTACAGTGACTGACATCAGCACATCATGTGATATAGGCCAATGGGATACGTAGAGGGTGTGGGTGGGACAGGCCTCATAATGAGATTCTCTCTGTCACTGTCTGTCTCTCTCTTCCCCATGTCTCAGTGTGTGTATGTTTGACATATTATAGTGTGTTGGCCTTAGATATGTGTGAGTATTCCTATCCAATGTGCGTGTGAAGCATAAATGGTGTTCAAGTTGGTGTGTGTGCACAGACATCTGCAAATGACAGATATGTATAGTCCACTGTGTAGTCAGACATGGGCTTTGTGTCTCTAAGTGTAGGAGCATGCCCAGTATGACCTTCTGTATTGAGTGTCTGAATCCATTCCAGGCAGGGATGTACTCCAGTCCAGGGTTTGGTGTTCTACACCTACAGCTAGCAACCTATTTCTGTAGGATATCTGTAGATAGGTTGACAATATGGAGTCATAATGGGTGAAAGACAGGGGGATACTGCACTATTGCTGTATGTGCTGCTTGTGTTACATGGTTGGTGTTAGCAGAGATATTCAGACATATGTACTGTTTTACACTATGATGTATTCTGTCATCGAGTACTGACAGATATAATTATTTGCTCACAGTTATTTACTGTGAAAATGCAAGATGAATGAAGCTGAGTCCAGTATTGTGGGCTGCAGCCTACACATTCTTGCACACTCCTGCCATTCTGAAGGGGTAGCTACATACACCTGCTGATGGGTCTGTGTAAATAGTCCAGCACCTTGGTAGTATGGTGGCTGAGGATCCCCTTCTTGTACATATATCAACTTAAAAGAATGGCCATATCCTGCTGTGGACATACCTCTCAGCTGTACAAATTCACTCAGGTCATCCAGAGGCAGGACTCATATATCTGGTCAGTTCCCCTTCACATTGTGGTTTACAAGCAGGTTTGTAGCCACCCATTAATGGGTTTGCAGCCAGGGGTAGTATGGGCACACATCAGAGTTTCAGACTTCACACACTCCATGGCAGGCATGCTTCTACACCCCCCCCCCCATTATTCTATCTTTTCCTAACATTATGTGATCAATATCTGAGAAGTATCCTTAATAGTTGGCCCTTCATCCCAGCAGTATTTATGGATTGGTCCGCAGTTCTTGCAGTAGGACATGGGGGGCATGCTACTGGGATTTGTCAGCATGGCCTTGCATTTGTGTTCTGTTGACTGTGTTAGATTGTTAGTTAAGACCCCATAAGATACCATACATTGGCACTATGGGTGAGGCCCAGGCCTTTGACAGAGGACTGTAGGCCATTTGGTAGTGATGTGAGCCATCTGTAGCAGGCCAGTGCATTCTGTCACTCATACATTCGCAGGCTGCAAGCTAGTGGATTCCCCTGGGGTGACAGGGTAACTGTGCGAGGTGTTACTGGCAATACTTCCTGTCCATATTGATCCATTGGTCTGGATGCAGGCAGGGTGCTGCTTTTAGATAAGGACATACCTGCATAGGACACCTCTTTAGCATGCTGCATTTTGTGGGTATCCCCATACAGAAGTGGGGTCATACTGTACTCATTCCCAACAGGAAGGATCTCATCTGTGAGATACCTGTGTGTGTTGGAGGGTGACCTGAGTGCATGTGTGATATGTCAGCTTAGGGCACCTGTCTCACAGGTATAAGTGGGACCTAATCCATATCCCACCTTGTGTATGGCCATCGGCAGTCTGGCATTAGTGTGTAACAGTGCTTTGGTGGTGTGGCAGTGATTGGGCAGACAACCAGTATTCCATAGTGGAGGGACAACTAATGTTATGCTAACCTCTAGATATATAATTCCACAGTTATGTGCAACTGGGAGTTATTGTAGGCACTGCATAGGGTACTTCCACCTGTGTAGTGTTTCCATGTAGGGCCCCCTGTTCATGGCCTGCCCAGCTTTCTGTTGACTGCTATTGACATCTGGACAGTGTACAACCATTAACGCGGGTGTCACTGAGAAGCACATTGGTTGGCACTGCAGTTATTGGGACATGGCCCTGTCAAGCACAGTAATGTACCTGGGCCACTGAGACACAACATGCAGACCTACATACTGACCACTTCCACACAACATTAAACACACAGAAACCAAGCACACTAACCCCTGCATATTATAGACATGCACCAATTTATCATGTTGATTGGGACATCTCTGACACTCTGTGCTCCACTGATATTACTCCACAAACTTACATGTTACTGCATTTCTACATGGGGTTGTTTGGGGGGGGCACACTTGATGACTTTACACATTTGCAATGACTGTAGTGGTATTTCACTTACTCTGTTTACTTCCATTTAGTATTGTATTGTGACCTATCTTGCACAAAGGAGGCATCTCAGTAGAATACACATGTTAGATTGTATTTGCATTACATTTCAGTTTCAGACTTCCTGCCCTTCAGAACTGTGATGCAACTGCCAGACTTGTTGTACTATGTCTGTGTAGGTTTGTAGTGGGGCTGTTCACCATTGACAGCATTTGAGGGCCTTAGCCCGACCTTTCTCTATGGTCATCTACACCTGTCCTACTGGGTGAGGCTGGGGGTGGGTATGTGAACCCTCATTGACAGCCATGTGTGTGGCCTACAGACACCCAGTTATTTGGGCCACCACATGTACTGCGGTGAGAGTTGTCACTTTATGTACTACTGCCTAGTATGTTGACACCAGTATTTGTTTTGGATTTCCTGCTGTTCCATATAGCTGTCAGCTGTCTGATGCTATCCCATTCGGCCACACAGTTCCCTTGCATGCTTGTATCCATACCATAAATATCAGTCTCAGAACATACTACTACATTCACTAATTGATAGGAGGAGTGACTTACCTTGTGCCTGGGCCAGTACTGCAGATGGAGGGCTGACTATGTCAGTTGCACACAGTACACTGCCGATACATGGTAAGGCACAGTTAGTGCCATGTTTGGCATCCCTTTTACTGTATGTGCGAGTCAGAGAGAGGTGTCATTCCCTGGGTCCCTACCGTGTCAGTGTATGTGCTATGCATTGCCTCTTTGCCAAGGCCTGGACATACTGAGCATGCCTCCTTCTGCCTACAGGGGCAGGCTCAGGTAGTTCCTCCTCCGAGTCACTCTGTGCCTGTGATGGCCTTGGCAATGGTGGGGGGCTGTGTGGCCCTGCCCCATGCTGTTCCTGCTGCAGCTGTTTCTGCAGAATCATATTGTGTAGCATGGCACATGCTATGAACATTTGTGTATGTGTAGCTGGAGAATACTGCAAGGGTCTACCAGATGTGCCAATGTAGCAGAACCATGATTTGAGCATCCAAAACACACGCTCTATAATGATTCTTGTTTGTGCGTGTGCCTCATTATGGAGTTCTTGTTCAGGTGTGTGTGCATTTCTAAGGGGTGTATAGCCAGCATCCCTCACTAGGTGACCATATGGGATGTCCCCACTGGCAAATGACTGGTACAGCTGTGTCACATGCCAGATGTGGGAGTCGTGATTGCTTCCAGGGCTGCCAGCACACACATTCATGATAATGCCCTGGACATCGCACATGACCTGCAAGTTGATGGAGGGGAAGCCCTTGCAGTTTATGTAGACCCTACACTGCTGGCCGGGTGATGCTTTGATGTGTATGTGCATGCAGTCTATAGCACCCACTACCTCAGGGTATTCTGCTATGTGGTGGAAGAGACGCATATTGCTGGTCAATGCCTCACTGGTGTTGAGAAAATATAAGTGCTCACTGGAATGTGCTGACATGGCATCTAGGAACTGGTGGAGTACCCTGGATGCTGATGCCTGTGAGATCACCATGATATCCCCAGTTGGCCTTTGGAAGGTACCTGTGGCTCGTATTCTTAAGCCTACACATACCTTGGTATCAACTGGGATGAGTTCCCCTCTGCTGGTTCTGTGCATGAGGCAGGGCCGGCACAGCTCAACAATTTGCTGTAGAATGTCCCTGTCCACCCTATAGTGCTCCACTATCTCAAGCTCATGTAGCCTCTGGTAGGTTACCCTGGGTCTGTACACTCTTCTCTTCCTCCTCACTGTGGGATGGTCATCAGCATTCACATCATCATCACCTGCAGCCTCCTGCACATATTGATGTATGAGAGCAACAGCAACCCCTAACATTTTGTTAGTTTTGTCAGGTAAAATTTTCCCATCTGTGTACACCGGTGGTGTAGAGTTTGTGGAAGAAAACAGAACAAAAGGTGTTTGCATAGTTTATAGTAGTATGCTGGGATGCTGCCTGTGTAATTGACTGATTCTGATACATTTCACCTGCCAGCTGTGCTAGTTCTCCTTGATTGCTTTCCTACTGCTGTTTCTCCTTCCTATTTCCTCCTGGTTTAAGCCCCAAGGTGGGCCATGCATACCCAGTGCTCTGATGTGAACAGTGCTGCTATTTCCTGTTTTTTTTTTTTTTTAAACCCGGTGCACAGCACACACACCCGTTTAAGCAAGGAAAATAGTGCTCAACAATGTAAGACACACAACCCCTCATTAGCTGTGCTTAGCTAAGCATAAACATGAGCCACATAACTTCAATAAACTTACAGCATGCATGACACACCCTTTTATGTGGTCATCCACCTCTTCTACTTATACAGTGGTGTTGCTGCACCTACATGGTTGGGTGCAAGCTAACACTGAGAGGAAATCTGTGATTCAGTATTAATCCCCTCATTTGCATATACCAGACTGCTAATTCATAGTTACCACACTCACACTGAGCCTTCCCCCTTAGCAACCACTATCCTCTGGTATTGTTGTCTTATGTATGCCATTGACTATTATGGCAAAATGCAGATTTGGGTATAAAAGCTTATTTCCTCCTTTTTTTTTATTTTCGTGACAATCCCGTTTGCACACCGCTGACCTATGCTTAAACGGCCAAGATCAGTCAAAAAAAATAAAACTTGTTCTTTATAAAATTTCAGCTATTTTTCATGCCAATGGCCATATATTTGGCCACTGGCATGCCTACTACATAGAATACATGCTTTCTTTTGAGCTGTCATGCCTCCATTTTGTAATATGCAGAAATGTATTCGGTTAGTAACCGAATACATTTCTCCAGGTTACACTATTCCTGCACGGACGCCTGCCTGCTTCCTAAATCACTAATTCACCTCATTTGCATGGTTTTCACCAGCAAATTAGGTAATTAGCATATGGCAGTAGTGTCCATGTGGGAATAGTGTAGGGGCACTCGTTCACGTCTCGGGGACATGATCCTGGCTTGCTCGTCAGCCATATTGTGTGCAGCAGCTCTTGCACTATTCCTGCACTCCATGCAGAGCTTGCTGAATCCAGGGGAGAGTCTTTGCAGTACATCTTTGTAACTATTATTTGTCCAACAACACCTTTTAACTTAAGATCTACAAATAAAATCTCATTTTAATTCACATTAGCTGTAAACTGTAAGTCAGATATGTTTCTCTTAATCTGATTAAAGAATTCATAACATTTTGATACATCATCCTTACAAATAGTTAATAAATCATATATCTATATATCTTATTAAAAATCTGTATTTGTATGTTATTTCTAATCCAAACAATCTAATCTCTAAATTCAGCAGAGGAAGGTGCAAAACTAGCAGTCATCACAGTCCCTATTTTTTTGTGTAGATTTTTTTTTCCATTAAACATAAAAAAAATATTTAAACAAAACAGTACAGACTCACAAATGTAAGATGCTATAGAATTTGATCCAAAGAAATACTCAGAATCTTCCAGTCCAGCAGTGTTATTTATGCTTGTATATAAAGATTTCACATGCATGGATACTCAGTAATAATTTT
>NC_056734.1:217394521-217404521 GCF_019279795.1 Protopterus annectens
ATATATCATTCTTATTTCTTTGGCTCATTTCATTTTTTTACTTGGAAATCCTTTGATTTTCTGATACCTTGAAAATATTTGTTTTACAGAAACTCATTACATAATATATCTTTTCTTTCAGGTCTGTGTGCACCTGCAACCATGAATGACAGCCAGTTTTGCTAAGACTATCCTTTGTTGCACACAGTGACAAACACTGTCTCTACTCATTCAAAACGTTGTGTGTCTGTGTGTGTGTGTGTGTGTGTGTGTGTGTGTGTGTGTGTGTGTGTGTGTGTGTGTGTATTTGCGCATGTGTGCATGCATTAATGTACAACAGAATCATGGTACTGACCGCAAATCACAGTAGCAATCATTGATATAAAGTCTACATTTTCAGGACATGAAAACAGAATTTCTTTGCTTCAATAAGCCAATGGTCATGCAGATGAGGCCATTTAAATAGAAAATTACTTGACAAAATGTGCAGATAATTTTAGTAAATTCAAACTAAACATGTAGATGGCAATATACATGTCAGAATTACATCAGGATAAGGCAGAAACATGCAAATGGATCTGGAGACAGTGCAGAGAATAAAATCTGTCACATATTAGCATTCAGCCTCATTGACACCCATTAGCATATGGCTATCTTATTTTCCTTTTTGACTTAAAGCAAGCCGTGCTCTAGGGTTAAATTATATTCTACTTATAATAGAAGAGCAAAAGAGATTGCTTTCTGTCTTGTATTTCCCTATATTGTATTTTCAGCCCAATACATAAAATTATAGCCACTTCATTTTCCTAGTAATCTGCAAATGCGGCAAAATAACAGCATTATTTTAAATAGGAACATTTGTTAATAAAATGTTCAGATTTATATAGAAAACTGTGTGTTATTAAACAGGAACAGATTATAGTGTCTCAAGAACAGATACACTGTACATAAAAATCAAGCATAGTGTTCATTTTTGCATTTCAAGGCCCTGTTTTGTGGCATGGATTTCTATTAGCTGCCCAGAGAGGCAGGGTTCCTCATAACAGTGAGCTGGCTGGCACTCAGAAAGATTGATGTACAGCAGTTAAAGGAAGCCTTATTTATGATATTCATGGCAATTGATTCTGACCTGATGTATTTGTAATTCTGCCGCTTACCACTTCCCTGGAACTGACTTCATGTGGCACCTTGTCTAATTCAGATTCCCTCCCTTGAAAAGTTAATCTGAAGGCTGAATGGTTGCTTTAATCAGCATTGACTGAATGAAATTAGACCCTGCCAAGATGTGAGGGGACTTTCAAATGAAGACAAAGTCAGTTAGTGCCAAAAACAATTATAGAATTGTAGACACAGAGGTAACAAAAGAGGTAGGCAGAAGATGTTTTATTTTTCTTTTTGAGAAAGGCACTATCCTAGTTCAGCATGGCTTTGTGTCCTGGATCAAAATAAAATCATGAAACAGTCATTGCCGTCTAATGAAATGGCATCTTGATTTGTTAGCTTTCTTCAGTGAATCTAATAGTTACATATTTATTTATAGTATGCATATATTCCAGAAGTTAAAATGATTCATACCTTGTGTTGCCAATTAAAAAATATATAAAAATCCAGTAAAATAATCAAATAGTCACTTACCTATTGCCTACAGCTTAATGTCCACAAAATGTAGCTCACAGTTGTAGTTATAGCATGAAAAGTGTTCTAGATGAGAAACAGTTGTTCATATATATATATATATATATATATATATATATATATATATATATATATCAAACATTTTTTTTGTAACATTCGTAATTTTTTTGCTTTGTCTGAAAGTGACTGATAAGCTTTATATATTTTTCAAAGAACTCAACAAACCATTCACCCAGCAATACTGAAGTTAGTCATTTAAATACTTAATTTTTTAGTTACTTTATTTTATTCATCAGAAATGCCCAGCTGAGCACAATCTATTTACAGTGGAAACTTTAGGAGAAAAGTTCTAGACACTGATTACAAACATTAATAGTTCAACGATTATAAACAGAAAAACTGTTTCCTTACCATGTTCAACCCTGAACATGGCAAAGCAGATACTGGAGAATGAATTAATGAAAATATATTTCTCTGCAAAGTATTAAAAAGCAAATATGCAAGGTGTGACACTCCAGAATGCATGTAAAGTATTCCATAGTAGTCTCATCCCTGGATAATACTCTAGACTATAGCTAATCTCCCAGTCCCACATTAACAGTTGCTAGGTTTCTCAGCCTATCTACAGTTCTGTCATGACTATATGAAATTAAATGTTTACTCTTAAGCTATGATAGCGGTACTAACTACTTTTCCAACTTGTTTACTAGCGACTGCAAGAGTTCTATGTATAGCTTGTCATATTTGAAGAGTGTTATATAATGTCTTACCTTGTACAGTCATATTTACTCAGAGTGCATGCAATATGCATGTAATTGGAGCTTTTCTCCCCAGGCCTCCGCTGAAAATGGACCTGAATCCAGTAAGACTCTCTTGGTTAACAAATGTAAAATAAAATAAAATAAATAAAATAAAATACTTTCATAAGTCAGTATCAGTAGAGAAACAGGTGTTAGTCAATAAATGAAAAGTGCAGTGAAAGAAATTAATTTTTGAACTTTAAATGCACTGAATCATTAAGATTTTAAATCTAGTCCACAACCTATACATACCTAGGAAAATGTATTTTCTTAAGCAATATTACAACATTTGCAGAGTTAAAGTGGTGAGATTGGCATCTGTAGTCAGAATAGGTAGCATTAGATTAAAAACAGCAGAAGCAAAAATCAAAATGAGTGGGGGTGTGAAGGTAATGTGAAAGGAAAGTTAAACAAAGAAGGATGGTAGATCTCAGAGGTAAGAGAGAGAGAATGAGTAATAACTATTGCTGGCTGAATAATAAGAGAAAGAGAAATTATGAATCAATAAAGTGATGATGTCACAGGAGACACTGAACTGTGGGAATAGATAATGAAAATTAATAAAAGTAAAGAGCTTATATGCTAAGGAGGGTAGAACTGATGGTTAAGTTAATGAGTTAAAAACGGAGCAGAGGTGGCTAAATTACTGAGTTAAAGAAGGAAGAGTACATGTGGTAAATAGTTTATTAAGAGGTATGGATACAGATGGTAACTTAGTGTATATAAACCTCATTATTGCACATTCAGTCTCATTATTCTGGGACTCACACTTAAGAGTCTTATCTTACCTGTACTCTGGAAGTGGTTTACAGAAACATGCTTATGGCATATCGAGCTCAAAGTCCTATTGTCACTTTACATGTGGTTTTGTGAACAGGATTTTTTGGACAGAAAAGAAAATGCAGAAGAAACAGGGTATCAAGGCTACTTTTCGATCTGTTGAATCTGCTGGTAGAGGTTGATACACAGGTTCAGGAAGGCTGCAGCCAATACTGTCATTTCTGTTGGCTTAGATGGCATTGGTCCCTGCCCAACTTAAGGATTAGCATGCCTCTGAGTGTGACATAACCCTTATGCACATGTATGAACTTACATGTGTGGCATCCTGACATCCCTCTTTTTCAAACAAATGTTCATGTTTTCAGATATTACATATATAGCATTTTAACTATACACATGTACTTGTTTTGCATTTCAAGACATTATCAAATGCAATGTTCAAATTTAAGTGTCTCCTTTATTTTTGTGACTCTTGATAACTCTGAATATTTGGGTCATGTGTACCTATAATATATTTCATTCTGACATCATGTCATGACATTTAATTCCACAATAAGCAGGTTAAGAAAGTACAGTTCCTTGACTTTGTCACAAGCCATTTTGCTGAGTCTGTTAAATCTCTTGAATAAACTTTGGCTGGGATTCAGAAACCATATCCACATTGTCATGAGTATGACTGAAGAATGGCCACACACAGGGTGGGTGCAATTCAAGGGCACACATACTACTAGCAGTAATTGTGGAACAGCATATGCAGTATCCGTTAATGGCCATAAAATGACATGGTAATGAGGAACAGTATTAAAATGAGTGGCCTGTAATATGCAAATGAGTTAAATCAAGATGGCAGAGAAATTCAGAATTATATAAATGGTACATCGTAGAACTGTATATACCATGAAATTGAATGCCATGGACTTCTAGTGGTCATGCTGAGGATATTGTGAAAAATGTTGATGGGTTGCACCACATTAGTAAATCTGTATTTACAAAATGCTCTAATTGCAGCCATAACTCACATTAGTGTGTGTGTGTGTGTGTGTGTGTGTGTGTGTGTGTGTGTGTGTGTGTGTGTGTGTGTGTGTGTGTGTGTTGTCACCCCCCCAAAGTGTTGTGAATGATATGTTAAATGACCACAGGTCACTTAACTTATCATCTACAGCACCAGCATTGTGGACCACTACCAAGTGGATAGGGGCACCATGCAGGACATAGTGGAATGGTGCCAGCCTCATCTGGATACCAAAATATGTAAAGCTTTATGTATACTACCTACAGGGACATTCCAGTGACCTACTGTTGACACAGTTTGGATATCTCAAGGCTTCTGCTCTCAAGAATATTCCATCAGTTCCTCTATGTCATGCCATAGATTGTTAGGGAGCATATGTGGTTTCCATGTATCACAAAGGAAAGAGGTAAATACCTTGTGAGACTTCTGTGATATAGCCCAGCTCTCTGAGGTTCTGGGAGTCATAGACAGTACCCACATTGAAATAAAAGTCCCCCCGTGAGGAACTGAGGTGGAGGTACATGAAACAGAAAGAGTATGACTCCATCAACTGGCAGTTAGTCTGTAATGCACAGGGTATCATCTAAAATATGTCTGCATGCCACCCAGGTAGTTTTCATGACTCCCATATCTGACACACCTGTGATCTGTATCATCTTTTTGTGAAGAGTGACTTCCTGTAGGAGCATCTTGTTGGAGATGCAAGTTATACCCTGGAACCCTGACTTATGACACTCATAAAAAATACACAGATTCAGACCATGGGTATGGCTGTGCCCAGTCATAAACAAGAAACATTACTGAGTGTGTGTGTTTGGCTACTGAAGGCATGTTTTATCTGTATGGATTCATCTGGTGGTGCCCTGCAGTATGACCCAGACATGTGTGCAAAAACAGTGTAATTGTGTGCAACATTACACAATATCATACCTAAGAAGCAGTTACAACAGGGTGGAAACTTTCAGGAGCAGCAGCCCCCAGCACACCCAGCAGTGTAGGCAGAGTCACATGATGAGTCAGCAGAGGATCCAGCAGCAGAGGATGATCATGCCTATGGAGGCAGGTACAGTATACCACTGGCAAAGAGCTAGTGCCTTACATGTGGTATCAGAAAGAGTAAAGCAGGTACACCACAGTAAAAGTGATGCATACAAAGCCAACAACAGGCTGTGCTTACCCATGCATAGGGTGGCCACACTGTGCATTAGATATAGGCAATGCAAGTAACAATGTACAAAGGGCAAGGCACAGTTATCATCTGCATGAGTGAGAAATGGCACATAGGATTGGATGTGTTCCACAGGGAAATGTGTGAGTGTGAGTGCTGAGGATTATTAAAGTAAAATGTACCTTTGGCTGTCAGTGTTGGTGGCTTTAACTTAAAGTCTTTGTGAAGGGCCAGTGTCAGTTGGACTCTCTGCCCATAGATGCTAGGAATAGACGTCTAACCTTATGTAACTAGTCACTATAGTGACAGCTCTGCATACATTTGACTACAGGGCTCCCATGTTTCATACTTTAAAGGGCCATTGTGAACCATAATTATATTGCCTGATATCCATTGCACAAATAAGGTGCCAGTTGCCTGATATCCACTGTGTAAATAAGGTGCCAGTCAATACTAATCAGCATGTTGCAGATGCTACAATTGAGAACGGCTTTTGGCACCAATTTTCTGCCATTGTTCTTACTGATTCATCAAAGTGAGACATCATAGCTGGAGAAGGAGATAGTGATGTTCCTTTCAGAGCACAGGATTACAGCCAGAGGCATCTTCAGAAGAGCTCTCAAGAGCCTTAGTATATGACTGAAGCCTGGAATAGTTTAGCACAGGCTGTCATTTATGCCACTGGCATCCCAGACATGGAGGAAAAGTGCTATCACCATTACAGTGACATGAGGTACTGAAATTCTGAACTCCTAGACCGATGGATGATGAAGTTAGACAGCAGTCAGCCTCTATGTACTGTAAATATAACTTATGTTAGCCACACAGTGGCAGGTTATATGTGTAGCTAACTTGTGTTAGCTACACGTATAACCGCCACTGCATGCCATCTACAGATATTACACAGTGCTCTTTTTCTCTCCCTCTCTCTCCATAACCTCTGAAGCCATTGCACTGAACAGATTGCTATACAGAAGGAGATTGTAGCAACAAAGAGAGTGCAGTGGTGAGTATACTTGCTTCGGAATGAACAGCTTTTAATATTAAAAGCAGTATAGATTCAGTTTCATAAAATATGCATTTCTTAAATTACTTCCACTTCTATAATAACTTCCGTAGTCGAAAGGTAGCAACATGGCTACCGAATGCAATCACTGTGAGCGTTTGCATATATATATATATATATATATATATATATATATATATATATATATATATATATATATATCCTGTGGGTTCAGTTCCCCCAACCCCATGTTTGTTCTGATCATTTTTCAGCTGAAGTGTCTATCTAATTATATTAACTACTGGGGTGAGTGAACATTTGTATCACAGACTGTCTTTGTCAGTGTACGTGTTTCCTTCTCTTATAACCTGGGAGGGAAATGTATGCCCTAGCAGCACTTTTCCTTTATATATGCTCACTTGTCTCAGACATCACGCATATTAGTTTGTCTGGTTAGTGCATCACATTAGTCACTTTGCCTTTCAGAATGCAGATGATGATGGTTGTTAGTCCAAGTCCCCTGTCCCTTGTTTATGCTAATAGCCATATTAAATTGAGAAGTCTGTTTGTTGTTCATTCATGTATATTAAGTATAATTTACTCATATAACAAATCTATACATCAGCTTTATTTTTTCACTGTATTTCTAGTTCTCTCTCCCTCGCCCTCTTTGGCAATATCCTATTACATACATTCATTTTTTTCTCTCCAGTTATTTTACTATTGTATGCAGCACTGTTAAGATCTGCACTCATTCCTTAGACAAAGCCTGTCTGCCCCCAACAGGTGGCAGCACAGTGCTGCCACCATTATCACCACCAAAAGCACCTGCAACATCAGGATTCCAGCCTGTGACAGTCATGTCTACACCTCCTGTCTTACCTGTACCGCCCACTACAGGTAGCCCTGTACATGCTGGGACTGTTATACTCACTGGTAAAAGTGCCAGTGAAGGTGACACCTTTGCCATCCACTGACAACTAGTACACTTTGTGGAAGAGATAAGCAACAGGAGGTTAGATACCCTAATTGGCCATATGGAGAACCTCCTCCAGTGACTTCCTGAGTCACATCCCTTTCCAGCACTGTCTCTACTATCTCAGACAGAGCTCAGGGGTGGCAGTTCCCAGGATTGTGAGTAATCTGCCATTGGATCACAGCTGACAGGAACTGCAGCTACAGAACACCATCCTATCCCCAAACCTGGTGTCTTTCTTCCTTTGGTATCAATGCCCAAACCTGTTAGTTGTTCAGTCCTCCCTTCGCCATTGTTTATCCTCTGTTTGTCTGGTCTCCTTTACCATTGTGTTCCTCTTTCCTCATTGTGTTGGCTGTCAGCATTGTCTGTCTTCCCCTAATTCATAGTTTTGTAGGTAAATACAAGACTACCTGCCCTGAAAGGCCATTTTAAGCCTAGCCAATAACCCAAGGTCAGACTCAAACCCTGTACCTTGTGTCAATGAGGTGAAGACCGTACCTATTATGAAACAGCGCTGGTGATATTTATTTGTTACTTGTTTCTTTTGACTAGGACGACTTTGATCAGGACACTGGGAAAATTCTCAGACTCTTTTGTTTCCTGTTGGAAACAGAGAGGAAGCCTATGTGGAGGACAGGAGTGAACATGCTGTGAAAATGTTGTGAAAAAAGAAGAGATTGAAATGAATGGCACTGTTGTGCAGCTGCATCCCAGAGGTTTGTAAAATGGTTAAATAAAGAAAAGAGATGTGCTGAAACTGCAGATGGAGATGCTGGCATGGGATTCTATTCTGGAGAAAGACCAAAACGAACACTGTGGAAGTGAAGATCTGCAAAATAGTGAAACTCCACATTTGCACAGTAACAGGCCAACAGAATGTGATGTAAGCATACCTAAACATAAGCAGTGTTCTTTTCAGACTAAATCCAAAAAGCAGTCAGCAGCTGTTATGTATGAAAGCTGTAATAACTTCATACAGAATGCTCTGACAGGCTTGAGCCAAGAACTAATGTTTGGGGAGTTAATTTCTTTGGACAGCAGATTCCAGACAGCACACACTTTAGACAGCACTACTGCATCTTTTGGAGTGGTCAGTACTTCAAATATGAACCATTATCCATTTAGGTAATGAAGTGTTGTGTACTAGAAAATGAAACTACTGTGTTAGCGTTCTAACAAAGCTCCACGGTCAAGTTTTAGACTGCAAACAGAAAGAGAAGAGTAATGGGGCAATTTACCTCCACTAATGTAAACTTAAAGCTATATTTGTGGAACACTAGGAAAAGGTATATTCTGGTTTTTGGGTAGGGGTGGATTGCTTTTTTGGAGCTGGCTATGAAAAATAACATCCTGTGTCATTTACCAAATGCTATACTAAATGTTCTGTGTCATTTATCATATACTTGGTTTACCTAAAAAAACTACACAGTACAGTCTTTTGGCTCATTGTTCTGAAAGATAAATGTCAAAAATACTGAACCAAAAACAACAAAAAATCTTTTTTTTCTTTCTAGTGGGGCAAGCCACCCCCTCTTGCACCTCCATGTGGGGGCACCGGTCCCAATCCCCTCTATATTTTATACCTCTATCTATCTATCTATCTATCTATCTATCTATCTATCTATCTATCTATCTATCTATCTATCTATCTATCTATCTATCTGTCTGTCTATCCATCTATCTATCTGTCTATCTATCTATCTATCTATCTATCTATCTATCTATCTATATCTATCTAACTATCTATCTATCTATCTATCTATATCTATCTATCTATCTATCTATCTATCTATCTATCTATCTATCTATCTATCTATCTAAAAAAATGATCTAGAAAAAAAAATGCTTCACTAGCTCACATAATCCAACAGATGTGGCAAAACTTACAGTAATATTATTTTTTCAGAATAAAACTCCATGACAGCATACCTGTCATTGACTCATAGGATAGCCCAATGTACCATTTGCATAATGCTTTTTGTCATTTACCAAGTACTATTTTATTAGAGTTCTAAAATGTACTATTCGCTGCATACAATATTACTGGTAGGGTTCAAAAGGTGCTAGTCGCTTGATGATATGTGTTGTTTACTAAATACTGTATTATTGTAGGCTCTAAAAGCTAATATTTACATAATGTTCTGTGTTCCACATGTAAAACATGTTACACATTACATGTTATATGTTACACATGTGTGTGACAGGGCAACACACAGGAGGGGAATGTGCCTGATTTGACTACAGACTGTAAGTGCTGCTATACTGCATTTGGAGTAATGTTGGTTTAACAGGGTGTGTGTGGATGTGGCTGTCCTACATGTTTTAATAGCTGCCATGTCAGTGCTATGTTTATGAGGAAACCCCCATCTATAGGGTCATCTGCAGACTGGGCAGTGTGTGGTGCCTTTTGTTTCATGTGTTATCCACAGAGCACCTATCTGTGAACTACAGAAGGTAGTGTGAGGATTGCAGTCTGTAGATGGTGACAACTGTGAGAGTTACTGACTTCATATCCCTCATAGGACGTATGTTGCAATAAACCCTGTTACAACAGTAAATGTATGAGGGTATCACAGCACTGTGTCAATATTGGCCCTGTGTATGTGCCTCCAGCCGCAATCTCTGTCAACCTTTGTATATA
>NC_056734.1:217409521-217442021 GCF_019279795.1 Protopterus annectens
TAGGCATAACAGCATGCATAGATATTCCTATTAACCCAGACACCAGATATGGAACAGTTGCATAGCAAACAGAACACATGCATATATGGGATCACAGTGGTAATAAGAACAGCATACAGGTACAGTGGCACCATGCCACCAATGTTGGAATAATTCAATATAGCACATGCATGGGAACAAATTAAAATATTTATCAACCAATAGGGCATATTCAGAACATTGGAGTCATTACATACCGGTTGGGGTGGGTATATTGTTTATTGCTGGAGATGTAGTGGGGGGGAGATGTCAATTAACAACTAGTATATTTCTGTAGCCCACATTACTTTCCTAGTCAGTGCTGTTATCTGTATCTTACAAGTCTTACTACACTACCCTATAGCCTTAGTTTGGACAGTGATATGGCTGTCGTCATCATTATACATGAACTGGTTTTACCTGCAGTATACACCTCTTACCTGGTAGACTGTGGTGGTGGTGCTGCGGTAGCGTTGTCGCCTCACTGTTAGACGTTGCCCTTTTGATTCTCAGTTAGAGCGTCTTCTGTGTGTCGACATGCGTGAATGGGCGTTCCTTCGTTGAAGGTTGTGCGTTAGGCCCGGCAAGCCGGCATGTAAAAATTTACTGCCAATCATTAGCGGACTGGAGTTCCGCTGTGGCAACCCCTAACTGGGAAAAGCGAAAAGACACAAGCAAACATACACCTCTTACCTGATATACCTGTGGAGGGAATGTTTGTTAACACTATCTAACTGTTTCTACATATACTCCCAGATTCTGGGTTGATGTTGTGCACATAGCTATCCAACTCTTTCTGCACAAACTCTGACCATGTGTTGACCACATGCAGGTGTACCAGGACATATCTAGACTATTACCCTCTTCAACCTTTAGTGATTTCACACACATATACATGCTTTCCTACACAATTATATTATGTAGCACAGTGTGGGTGACAGTGATCAGTGATACTTTATTATTTAGAGAAACTGCAACACTCACAATTCCCTACAATACCAGAGTAAACAGTACCAGTACAGAGTATAATGTTTTTTATTTCTCAGCACAGTGTTCATATCCGACGTACCTGTTAGACCAATGTTTGTTAGCACTACCTGAATGTTGCCACACAAAGTTCCAGATTTCAAATTAGTATTATGCACATACATCTCACTCTGTTACTGTACACACTCTGATCACAGCTTGACAACATGGGGGTATAGATAGGGCATACTTGGCTTATTACTCTCCTAACAGTTTCGGGAGTTGCTACAGTGACAGGTTTATTCTCATAGATGTTTGACAATCCCTTATATTCCCTGTTTGCTGGCTAAACATCTGGGATCATCCCACAGACTTCCCAGGGGGACAGGCAGCAGATATGGGCCCATATACTGGACATTCCGGTCTTATCTGTACAGTTGTGGGATATGATTCTGTATGCAGCCTACTTCCACTCCCAGGATTCAGGCCATGGCTGTGTCTGCTACAACATAAACACTGTCCTTTAGAGTTGTGTGTGCTATACAGATATTGCTGTATATCTCCTATCTGCTTTCTGTCTTATAATTCTCCTGTGCTTTTGCATTCTGACCTTGTATTACAACACTCATACACATTTCTTAGACAGTTATATTTTGTAGGACAGTGTGAGCAACAGTGATGAGTAATACCTCATTATTCAGAGCAGCTGCATCAGTCACACTGCCATACAATACCAGTGTAAACAGTACCAGTACAAGGTATCATTCTTGTATTTCTGGGCACAGTGTTGGTATCTGACACACCTGTGGGAGAAATGTTTGTTAGCACTGCCTGAATGTTGCCACACACAGTACCAGATTCCACATAACTATTATGCACATACATCTCACTCTGTTACTGTACACACTCTGGCCACAGCTTGACAACATGGGGGTGTAAATGGGACATACATGGCTTCTTACTCTCATAAGGTTTTGGGGAGTTGCTAGTGTGCCAGCTTTGTCCTCATAGATGTGTGTCAATCAGTTGTATTTCCTGTTTGCTGCCTATACGTCTGGGATCATCCCACTGATTTCCCAGGAGGACAGGTTGACAGGCAACAGATATGGGCCACTTTACTGGTCATTCTGGACATATCTGTACAGTTGTGGGGTATGAGTCTGTATGCAGACTACGATCACTGGCAGGATTCGAACCATGGCTGTGTGTGCTAAAAATACAACAGTTCACATTTCAGTTGCATGTGCTATTCGGGTTTTGTTGTCTGCCTTTTCCCCATTTTCTCTCTATGTGTCTCTCAGTTGTACTACATGGCCTCTGGGGATTACACCAGTTATATACAGGCATTCCTACATATTCTATTTGTGGTGCACGGTGTGGGTAATAGTGCTTAATACAACAGTACTATTACGTGAATGCAACTTTACATTACCATATGATACCAGAGTATACACATGCAGTCCAGCAGTTAGACCTTTATTATCAGGCTATTACACTTTTATTTAGATACATACTATATGAGTCTCTTCCTGCCATATTCTCCAGTGTATGCAATACTTGCCTTAAACAATATAGGTTTTATACAGGCAATTAATTTACTAATACTTTTAGATTTATTTCCTATGACAGTACATGCAAGAGTACTGACCTCTCGCATCACAACCTCTCCAGGTGGCTTCCACAGGCCTCCCTGTTTGTGGCCCACATGATTGCAGCTGTGGAGGACATAAGAGGAATATTTACCCATACCTATCCATGGTAGACATGAGCTGGCAATTATTACACACATAGTGGGGTGATACTTACACACAGCTGGGACATCCCCTGCCATTCTAGCCTCTTGGATCCACTGCTCCAAGAGGTCCCCCTTACACTGCTTCAGGTCAGCATAGGGATGCCTGACCTGCTCACCAGTTTGGGTATGCCAGTGGCACTGGTGTGGTCAAGGGCGAGATGGTCCCAGGCTTCCGCCTTATATTGGGAACCCTGGTACTGGTTCTGCAGCAGTCTCTGCTCATGGTCTTTGACAAGGAGTCCTGCCATGACTCTGGACTCTTGAATGCACCAGCACTGTGCCCAAAAGCACACACCATCTCCTCTTCCTGACATGGTGTCTGCAAGGGAAGCTACAACCAGTTATGAGATCTATTCCCGCCTGTTGGGTTTAAGTAGGGCCAATTTCCTACACTTTTTCATGATTGGCCGGTTTTGAAAAAGCTAAGCTATGGGCAAACCTGCTTACCTAAGATTGGCATTGTTTAAAGGGATATAACACTGGGCACATTGAGTTAGCTGGCCTACACATTGCTTATACCTCATAAGCTGGCCTGTGCAATGCTTAGCATTGCTTATATTAGACTTTGCATTATATTTTCTTTTCGGCATTGATTTATTATTCATTATTACATCTTATATGTATGCCTAGTATCCATGATTCATGTGTACATACACTGTATGGGGTCCTTGTGTTTTATTGGGGACTTCAACACTCTGTTAAAATTATACTTGACTTCTGGACTTACTGCTGTACTCCAGTTCACATATTTATGTTATGTAGTGGGTTATGGAACATGACTGTATACTGATTCCTTTCACAGGTTCAGTTTGATTTTACTATAGTGAAGACCTGTTTGCTGATACCTCCTTCATCTGTACTGCTGTGATGGCTTGGTGGTTAACTACTATGACTATAGTGTATTGGGTCCTGGGTTCAAGACCTCAAGACTGTTTATTTTGTTGCTGGGCAGAACAAGGTCCATTGGATACAAAGTGATTAAGGCACTTTTGAGCAGTTGTAAGCAGGTTTGTGTGGGTTTGCGCGAGGGTAACCATTGCTAACTTTCGGTTAGTGATGCTTACAGAGTTAGCTTCTAAATTGCTGAACCTGTGTGCGCATTTCTTACCTCCACCCAAATGGGCTTAAACCCGCTTACTAGTGCTTACTACTGCTTATTGGAGCTTACTAGTGCTTTATTCATTATGACACTGACACCTCACATGTGCATTTAATGCAATACTCCACTTCACAAATATATGTTATTTAGCGGGTTATGCAACAAAAATATTGGTCATAACGTGATTTGCCATGGAAAATGGAATGTGCTGCAGTGGGACTCGAACCGGGAATGCCTGCTCGTAAGGTGAATGCTCTGCCCACTACACTATTGCTATACTGCTTCATTTGCATATATCTTCCTTGTTATCCTCTTCAGCCATTTAAGCTGCATTAATCGTAGCTAAGAGATGGGCACACCCGCACACCAACGGTTAGCTTTAATTGGATTTTTAAAATAAAAAAATAAAAAGGATTGTTCATTTTATTTGTAATTACTTGCTGTTGTATACAAGGGGGACTGTTGGTGGGGATATGCGGACACCTATGAGTGGTCTCGCTCATTTCTTAACCCTTTCTGCTGTTCTTCATTGCGGGGGCATGTATATTCTGAGAGCTCTGCTTTCAGACATGACCCCTGCACTCTTACACGCTCCATGTAAGATTAGGAGCTCAGGCAGCATGCTTCATTATTATGCATGGCGTGCTGCCATCCTGCTCCTAAATGGCCGCTTCCATGCAGGACTAAGCTAGTCCTGCATGGAAGATTAGCAAATCCGGGGGTAAGTTTAGTAAAATGACTTCTTCAGTTTCTTGGAGATGCAGTAAAGATATAAAAGATGACTGGACACAAATGTTTATGGATTGTGAAAAATTAAATGAAGAGATAAGTATATTTTAAGGGGTTATGGTCTGGTAATTGTTCTTTAATTAGATCAGTAATACTAATGAATCTTCCACTTCCTGTATCTGTAAATACGAAAGAGCAAAGACTCTTTTGGGCACTCTTGGCAGTTGCCATAGAAGTTATTACAAAAAAAAGGAAATCGAACTTAGTTCCTACATTCAGAGAATACTATGTAAAACTGAAAAAGATGTAATCAAAATAGGATCTATAAATCATAGTAAGACCTTTAGTTTTTGGGATAACCTTGAAATTTTTTATTGAAATACCACGATTCTTAATGTGCTAATTGTATAAGATTACCTTGATGATTCAATGTATTCCTATCATTTTATAACAATATGCAAAGTTGAACTTCTTCCTTTCTGTGTATATACTGTAAATATGCTTAATTAATAAAAATGTTCTTAACAGAAAAAATAATAAAAAAGAAAATGTATGCTAACACAAATCCTGTTAATCTTGCAACTTTCTAAGTTTATATGAGCAAAATATAAAATATGTCCCTATTTTTGGACCTCTGTTTCCCCAAAATATTTTATGCTTTGTACAGATTTTTATGCTAACAAGTTGAGAGTTATGGCAATGCCATGGCACTGTCTGATACCAGTGCATACCCCACTCTGTTGAAGATTACTGGTATCATTTCAATGAGCCAAAGAAGGACTATACTAACTTTCTATACTGATGGGAAGAAGAGGTCATCTAGAGGGCTCCTATGATATACTGAAAGTATGCAGTGCTGATCACTGCCCTATTGTTTCCCTTATAGGTATTTGGTCCCTAAATTGACATTTAATTGATATGTGCTGTATTTCTTGTTCTTGTTTTTCAGCTCATGAAGAAACTGCAGAGACACAGTGTTATGGTGTAGAGGGATAAAGCCCTAACTACAGCTTAGTGGACCCAGTTTCAATTACCAACTTGAGTGTCTGAGGCACTGGCAGGGAGGGTGGGAGTGCCCATTGGGGAAGGGAATTTGTTGTAAAATGTTCCCTGAGGGAAGGTGTGATCTACAGAGGGGAGCAACCCACAGATATGCTTATGAGGGTAGGAGTTTGAGGTGAGGACATATGGTTAGGTCATAACCCCCTAACTAAGAAGAACAGTTTCCAGCACTGCCTCCCAGGGCACCATTAAGATCAATGCTAGCCCCAGCTCACTTGGAGAAGTGCACTGGAGGAAGAAGAACAGCAGCAGTTAGACCCAGTGATGGATGAGGTCACTGAGATGGTTTGACAGAATGATACAGGATGGAAGGCAGGGTAAAAAGAACAAAGAAACTGCTGAAAATGCCACCCTGTTCAAAAAAGGGAATGGTGTTGTTCTTCAGGTGAAGAAATGAGGATGATTTCATGTCCTGTTATAGAGTATTTCATTGCAGTACAGCAGCTTATCTGTGACCACTGCTAAAGTTTGTATAATTATCAGTTAAGCTTATTCTGTTAAAGTGCTGCAGCTTTCTAATTACCACCATCATATTTTTTATCAGTATCAATGAAATTTATGTGGAATTTTGTAATAGTACTACAGCTTAGCTATGACCATTTCCAGATACTGTATAGGTATAAGTTTAAACAGCTCTTTCTCATGTCTTTGCCCAGTATGACCACCCATGTAAATATATACTGTTTTGCATACACAGCTGTAGAATACTCATGCTCATGGCACACACACTATTTATTTGTTGTAAGATGACCAGCTCTATCTTCCTGCTATTCATGTCTCTCAGTACTGGACAAGGAGGTTGGCTGCTACATCCCTGAGCTGTGCACACTGGCCAAGTAAGGATGTATTTGGGGAGGGGAGGTTGTGTGGCAAACCTAGAGAGTGAGGATGGTGGGGTCTTTGGGGGTAACTGTGTGTATCTGTGGTAGTGGTAGGGGCATAGGGAGGGCCATAGTAGGAGAGGGGTGCGGGTTGGGGAATTATATGGATTGATTGAATTGAGGTCTGGGTTGGTTGGAGGAGGCGGGGCCCTTGGCAACATATTACCTATGCACTACTGCACCATATGCCCCTGTTGTTCATACCCTGACTTGGAATGCCCATCTTTCTGGCTACAGCTACATTATGTGCCTTGATATATAATAAATAATGTTATGGTCTTTGTACAACACCTACTGTTAGCTTTGTCTGTTGGACAAAACTGCTTGTCTGACTGTGGTACAGCAATGTACCCTTAAAGGGATGTTGGATTTCACAGGTATTAGTACTAAGTCCACATGGTATGCCTTTGAACATGTCCCTTCTAGTATGTCCACAGGTCCACCAGCCCATGCACCCCCATAACATCATGTGTCTAATATCCTTATCCCACTCTTGTAGCCTCCACACTGCCACACCCATGATCTAGGTTGCAAATCTGCATGAACATCCTACAATACAGATGCAGGCTTTGTGCACCTAGGCAGAAATATCTGAGAAGGTGTAATAGCATGTGGTATGCCTTTGTAGTACATTAGGTAGTATTTGGAGAAGTCATATCCAACAGAACTAATACTAATTATATTTTTCCCTCTCCCTCTCTTTGTCACTATCCTTCATTTTACTATTTCTTGTTTGTTGTTTTATTTCTTTTCATATATGTTAACATTTTCTACAGTATCTACCACAGCTGTACAGTAACATGACACAGGTCCCCTCACTGCCACTTGCTCTGGTCTTCTCCACTCAACACTCCATCAGGATTAAGGCATGTTTCCCCATCAATGGTGTTGGAGGGGGTAAACTAGTGGCATCACCAGTGGCCTCGGCTGGTTCCTTGTCAGTGGGAGTGCTATTGTTCCCTCCAGTGGCAATTATTCAGTCACCCAGCATGAGTTAGTGAGGATGTAAGAAAGTTGGTGGGCCACTGACTGGAGACTCACAATGGCCACCTGGAGAGGGTCCGCATGCAACTTCAAGAGTGACACCTTTGCCTGAGTCAGCCATTATTACCACCACCACCACCATCACCTTAAGCAGGTCCCACTGTGAAGAGCAGTCACTGCAATGACTGACCTCTCTCAGCAGACCTGCATATGGTGGAGTGATGCATGAGTAATAAACTGCCAAGGGCCCCACCTCTACCAATCAACCAACACAGGCCTCAACTCAACCACTCCATGTGATTCCCCAACCCACACCCCACTCAGGCAATGCAGTAACAGGAATAGGTTACCTAACTTATCCCCAGGCTAGGTGTTCTCCTTCCTTGTGTGGCACCTTCCTCCCCTGTTTATTGTTTAGTCCTCCCCATCACCAATTGTCCATCATCTGTATGTATGTCACTATATCCATTGTCAACCCTCCTTTGTGTCAATATCTCCCCTTTGAGTCTTTATCTGTTTGCCCTTGCTTGCACACCTCTACCATCATTCCACCTTTGCCTTCCCCTTGCATCCTTCTCCTCTAAATATCTTTACCAGACAAGAAAATGGGCACCTGTTCCTCAAAATAATTAAACTTTCATCCCTTCCTCATTCCCACTCTTGCCTTCTACTGTGTCTTTCTTTGTGTTCTGTTTTCTTACACATCACTTTCCTCCTTATTTAAAGTAATACAAGAGGATATAAAGATTGCTAGATGTAATTTACTATGGCACCAGACATTTGCACAGTGTCACTATGTACCACATATGCAAGTATTTAGGAGCGTACATGCTACTTGTTTGTCACTTGTCTTTGCATCATGCTTGTTCAGTTGTGGCAACAATCATGCCTCACTTTGCCTGCCAATTTCATGAGCAAGTTTTCTAAGTAGTATCAGCTTGGGCCTTGAAATTCCTGCTAGTTAATTGATCATTTCCTCTGACCCGCACAGTACACCTTGAAATCTCCATGTTAGCCTACACAAGGAGCTATCATGGAAATATGTTTCTGTTCAGGGTAGGTTTATATTGAAATCTTTAGATACAATTTTGTGTTAATCACATCTGTTAGTGTACATTTTTATTCTGCACTTTGCATAGCCTTCTTGTTTGTTATGTGTGTATCGTAGGACTTTCATGAGACTGTTTAAAGTTGAGTCCATTTGGGGGAGATGCATTTATATGTTTTGTTTTTAATTTTACATATACTTTTCAGGGGTCTTATTATAAGTTATGTTTGAAAGTTGTTTTACATGGTACTCTTGCTGTATTCATGTATTTTTTTTAATATGGTGCTTCTGCAATCCCTTATTAAGGATTGTTTAGAAGGAGCTTGTCTCCTATGTAGACCTAGTTATTAGTTAAATGAGTGCAGCCAGGCATATATTATGGACACCATAGTGAACACTTTTTAAAAAGATGTTCCCCAGGATTCAATAAAGTCCATGTAGGCTCCATGTAGAGCCTATATGGAATGTATCCGTATACACAGCCACGATCTTTCCTCGGCAGTGCGCCATGCATATTAATGGTGGTACACACCTAAGGGATGTCAGAACAACACAGATATTGAATCTATGTAAGACTGATGGCACACCCACACACCTTTCAGCCCATTAACCTGACAAAAAGGGGTACAAGACAATTTATTTCACTAATTTAGATTTATTTTAATTTTTTTTACTTTTATGTGCTTGTTTGTGCAGTGTGCCTCGTTATTTAGCTATGCTTAACTCTGCACACCCATACATCAGACATATGCCAGACATGTAAAAATAGAAACCAGATGCGTTCAATTTCTATTTTTTTTTTTTATTTTTATATGTTTGTTTGTGCGATGCGACACATTATTTAACTATACTTAGCACTGCACACTTATGCATTAGAATATGCTAGACATCTAAAAATAGAAACCAGATGCATTTAATTGTTGTAAGCATTGCACAAACCAGCACAGCAAAGCTGTGCTATGCTTCCACTTGCACCTTCATAGTATAGCTGAAGATACATGAGTTCCCTTCACTATTCCAGTAGCTAGATAGGTTGAGTCATGACCTGCACTGCAGGAGGTCCTGGGCTCGAGTCCTGAGCAGTAATACCTTTCAGATATACTGCTGTGAAACTGTGTCACGTCACTGAGACATTGGTTCACTTTAAATTCAATTATTGGTAAATTTAGAAAAGGTGCATGATACTAAGCATCGAGTAAACGTCGGTAATGGTCTTTTCATGTTTGCACATTGCTAATCTTCACTTAAACATGGGTTGTGTGAGTTTGCGCAATGCTAAGTGACACTGTGCATTTTTAAAAATTACAGTATGATGTGCAATGGCAGGAATGCAACCTATTTAAAGGGCAATAGGCAGGCATTGCACAGTATTCCTTGGATGCTGATCTTAAGTGTGGATATGGCTATCATGGGGAAGGTGTGTGCTTTAGGGCACAACGTTGGGGTGTGCATAAGTCTAGGGTTTTCACTGGACTCCTGATAGAGCACTATGGACCTCAGCTGCTGCAGGGCAACTATCAGGGATCAGAATGCAAGTCTGAGGCCTGGGATAGTTTGGCCAGGGACCTAACCAGTGTAACTGGCATCCCCTGCACTGGTGAGCAGTGTCATCATTATGACGACCTCTGTTGATGGAAGAGGGGTACTTTGGATCACTGGATCCAAGAGGCAAGGGTGGGGAACACCCCACAGATATGTAAGTATGTTTTCTAGTAATTTATATACAAGCTGAATCTGTGCAAACCTGATATGCATAATGGTTTCCCTCTCTTACCACAGCTGCAGAAAAGAGGGCCTGCAATGTGCGGTCCCACGCAAGGCATTTGGCTGAGATGAGGCAAGCTTGTGGTTTGTAAGAAAATCAATAAAGTAATAAATGAATGCATAACTTAATAATAAAATAAAATAAATACAGATATTGCAGTCTTAATAGTCATTTATGAAATACCCAGAACATCACAGATTTTCATTAAAGTGTCAGTGCATATCTGAACTTATAAAGCAGGTTGAAGCATGTAAGCATGCAGCACTGTGTAGCATAGCTTCCAACCATTAGTTAATGTTGTGGAATACCCAGATTAAGAGTCAATGTTGTGGTCTGCTCATCGCCTGAAAAATGCTGTAGATTGCAGTCAATAACTGAGTAGGGTAAACATGCAAGTTAACAGAAGTTCAAGACAGCTATCCATATGTGTAAATGCAAGATTTGAAGCAAAGTGAATCAATAAAGTGTAAAAGGAGACAGTGCTCTGATAATTTACTTTTTTCAAATAAAACATTCAGTATCACTGTAGTCACTGCTTGTGGGTTCTAATCCCACACCAGCCAACTGTGAAATTGTGCAGTTTTCAATAATGTTTTAGCATTTCATCAATCAAACATAACCAGGCTTGCACGTGAAGTGCACACCCACAGACCCGTGCTATGACTGTCCAGCTGTCAAGTGTAATCAGTGTACATGGACATACCTCTCAACTGTCAGGAGATTTGCAGAATGCACTGAATATTGCCCCATATGTCTGTTCTTTTTGGTATGTGATATCTTGCTTTACTGGGCAGTCTCTGCCACATTGCTGAGGATCAGTGCCAGAAAAAAATGTCAGTCCTCTAAACTGCAGATATTAGAGATGTTTTCAAATGCAATTTAATGGCAAATCTGTTATCAGAACATCTTGCTACTATTGTAAGAGCACATTGTGTAAGAATGTTCCCTGTTGTTGTGCCTTTCTACCACCATTATGCATGGCTTGGCCCATAGTGTCCCGTGTTAAGAGGGTGAGAGGTACATATGTGGAACATCATAAATATAATATAAGCAACATTAAATGATTGCTGGATGCAATATGATCTGAACTATAGTGTGCGTGTAAGGAACAAAGTAGTATTTCAAATAATAAAGTCAAAGCAGTCAGTGGTTTCACAAGTAAAATCTAACATATCTAAAAGTATGTAGTTGTATGTTTAGTTATAGTATCTCTGAAGTTACTAATGTTCTCCTTTCTTCTCTCACCCCACCAGACCCCTTCTCTTCTTTTATTTATTTAATCAATATATTTGCTATTATCATTTGCTATTATCATATTACTTGTTATTACCTTTTATTTTGGCCTTATGTATAATTTAATATTGCTTTGCCATTATAAAACTTTCATTCACAAAGGGGGAGCCACCACTGATCCTGGGAACTATCACCCTATTAGCCTGACGAGCCTGGTCTGCAAGGCCATGGAACGTATCATCATGGAACTCATAAACAAAGACATTGGTAACCTCCAAACTCTGGACCCCACCCAGTTCGGGTTTGTGAAAGGCAGATCATGCCTTCTGAACCTGATCGACTTCTTTGAGGCAGTCACCAAAGCCATAGACAAGGGTAAGGTGGTTCACACAGCCTATCTTGACCTAGCCAAGGCTTTCAACACCATCCCCCATTCTGGAATTATAGCTAAACTCACTAAACTAGGTATAAATCCCTACATCACAAGATGGGTTGCCAACTGGCTCACTGACAAAACCCACACTGTAAAAGTTGCAGACTCCAAATCTGACTTCAAACCAGTGACAAGTGAAGTACCACAGGGTTCAGTCATGGGACCTCTCCTGTTTGGTATCTACTTCTCTGAAGTACAGGCTAACACAGAAGGCCTCTGGCTAACGAAGTTCACAGATGACTGCAAACTAGGAGCCATAGTCGAGTCCCCAAATGATGTGGACATCCTACAGAAGGGCCTCACTGAGACAGATGCCTGATGTCAGAGGCATAGCCTCAAGCTCAATGCCAAAAAGTGCATTGTCATCCCCTTTGGTAAAAACTCTGTACCCATGAATTACCACATAAATGGCAGTCTACTTAACACAGAATGTGTGATATGAGACCTTGGGACCCAGGTGGACAGTAGTCTCTCCTTTGATAATCACATCGCCACAGTAGTCAGGAAATCCTTCTATGTGGCACACCTCATCACAAAAGGGTTCTCATCCAGGAAAAAAGAGGTCATTGTTCCCCTCTAATTGGCACTCATTAAATCCATTATAGAGTACAATGCCCCTTTTGGAAGGTACCTCACACAACATCTGCAGCAGCTGGAAAGGCCACAGAAGTACCTCACAAAGAGGATTGCTGGCCTCAAATAGATGGCCTACACTGACCGTCTCAAAAAACTCCAGCTTTACTCTGTAGCATATCACCTACTCCGAGGAGATCTCTGCCTAACATATAAAGTTATGTTAAACCCAGAGCTGTTGGACATGCTACACCTAAAGAAATCCCAATCCCTCTGAGCTACGCACTCTAGGGACCTAAACCTTGTCACCACAATAAACAGGACATGCTGGAGGGATAGATTCCTGTCCCAGAGACTTTCTACACTCTGGAACAGGCTACCCATCTATGTCAAGCAAAGTTCCTCATTAGCACTCTTCAAGAAAAATCTTGATTAGTGGATGGGAAATAGGAAATATACCCCTAGGATCACTTCTGTGGCTCTGCTCAACAGGGGCACAGGAAATTAACTTTCTTGGGTGGCGTACGCCAGGGAACCTTGTTGGCTAGGTTACTTAGGCCCTTGGGCCGATAGCCTAGTACCTACCTACCTATGAACCTATTCACATTATTTATTGTTGTGTTTCTCATTATATTATTTTCACTTTGTTTCCATTACTCATTATTGTTTTCATTTATGTTATTAATTACATTTGTTTGGGTTATGTTTATTTTTCTTTTATGTTTCCATTTTATTTTCCACAGCGCAACAAGGTAGGCTGGTTCCTAGTGATCCACCTACCTTGGCTTCCTCGGTTGAGGCACTGGGGCCCAGCACATCTGGTCAGCAACCTGGTGGCACCCCCTCTGCTGCCCCTGCACTACCTGTTCCATCAGGTAGTTCTGCCCCACAGGCTGGAAATGTGTTCCTCTCTGGGAGTGGAGGTAGAGGGGATGCTTGTGTCACCCATGATCAAATGCCAGGCATGATGCATAGGCTTGTGCATCAAACTGTTGGTGCACACCTATCCCAGAGGGAGAGCATGCTGTCCATCCTCGTTGGGCAGAAACTCTCCATGTGCTGGTGTCGGCCACTGCCTCCACAGGACCAGTGAAAGTGCAGTGCTGACAGTCCCATGGGTGAGGAATTGAGTCACACTGCTACCGTGTCTGGTGTCTATGGGACTGGGATCCCCCAAATCCCTTTCCAAGAAAGGTGGTCACCCCCTTCTTGTGTCCCTCACCAACCCTGTCTGCTGTCTTGTATTTCTTATCTGTCTGCAAATGCTTTCTCACCTTCTCAACTTACCTTCCCCACACATAGCTATGTCCCTTCCTCAACATTCCACTCTTTCCTTAAAAAAAGGGGAGGGGGCACCTGTCCCAAAGAAAATTGTCCCATACATAACTCTCCATTTCACACATGTGCCCACCAGATGCACTTAATTTGGCCCAATTGGCTTGACAACGCACTTATGTTGTTGTCACCCTTCTCTCCGGGGATGACAGTCCAAATACAGCTAAAAATCTTTACAAGTGCACAGTTGTTGCTGTTGAAGAAATTGATAGCTACAGTTCTTTACTACACCCTTCCTGCATATGCCTCCCTGCCTTTCATTATGTTTTTCCCCTGCTTGCACCCCATTTCACCACTGTCCTATCTTCCCAATTTTCTTTTCTTTAAAGAATGATTATGCAATGCTGTGCATTGCTAAGCTATGCTAAATGGTGGTGTATTACTATATGTATTTGAAAGCATAAAAATCACATTCAAAAAGTACACCTACACCCTATTTTGGGCCCATTATCATCTCACTTGAAGAAAAGTGCATCAACCCACCAAGCCACACAGCCAGTTAATCGGCACTGCTGTTTTAAGCAAAACACAGTAATTGTCATTTTAGCATCATTAAGTGCGTTTATGTGATGATGCACATTCCACTGGATCATGCTGCAAATCTGCTAAAAAATTAATGAAAAAATAGGAATTTAACTGGGAATCTGGTAAAGAAATAAATCACTATAAAGCCATACACATAGTAATAGGTGTGAGGTATGTAACAGCAGTTCACAGTACAATGATCCATACAACATGTAAAAATATATTTGCTTTGTCAATAACTCTGTAGCTCAATTTGTTAAATGCTTGGAAAACATTTATTTTTGGTTCATATGGTCCTGGATTCAAATTCAGCTGTGTCTAGCATTTAAAATACATGAAGGGTTAAACTGATTTGTATGACTGTCTCATCACTTATTTATCCACCCAAAGCAGTACAGATGGAGTGTCCGCTTCTAAATAATGGAAGTCAAAGGCCTACAGTTAAGAACACATTTTAACTATTGCTATTACAACCCTAGAAAGTGCCTAGAATGTCATGTTATTCATTAGCATGAACTCCCAGATGAATCTGATATATGCAATTCAAATGTGGCTCAGTAATACCAGACTGCAGTTCATAATGATTTGCCAGTGATATTACAGACAACCACAGCTGTACAAGAAACATACATATATGGAGGTGGTGCTAGAAGCAAGGGTTGCCAGCACACATGTTCCAGATGACTGCCATGACATAACACGACTTACCAGTTGTTCAGCTGGTTGACATAATGGTCAATGTCCCCCGTGCCTTTTTCTAGGACACACCAAGCATGTTGCCTTTTACTGTGCTAATGATACATTTAGCTAACATAATTACATTAAACACATACCTTACTTCCAGTGGAATGAGTGTCCTCAATCTGGCTCTGACTGTTCATCAAGCCTGCCACAGATCCCACAGTTAATCTTATGTGTTGTCGCTCTGCAAAGTTATCTGCCTATCTGTCTATGCCTATTACCTGCAGCAGCAGCTCCAGCCTATATCATACACATCTGTATGTAACCTGTAGCTGCTACAAACATTGTCTCTGTGCTGATGCTGTATTTTTATTCCACTAATTTTTACCCAAACATATGATAAAGGGGATAGAATCTACACTGAGGCCTTATATCCTGTTGAGTGGTTGCACGGGATTGGCTGATTATAGATTATACTGTAAATCAGCTATATAGGTTGCATGCAGCATTTCTGAACCACGGATTCAATCATCTGCTAATGAGAACCATCTTAAAAAGACAAAATTCTAGCTAAGCAAACTAGTGTGTATGAGAGTTACTTCTTATGTCTAACTCATTGACACATTACTTGTATAGCAGTATCTTTCAACAGAAGAGTAGTGTACTCCATCAGGTATGTAACCATTTTGTTTCCAACATGATCCATATGTTTGAATATACTTAGGGAAAATGGGGATTACATCAGTAAGCCTTTGTAGAACTGTACTGATGACATGGCATTGATCTCCAGCCCTGTTACACGTATAGAGGATGTAGAGTACACCAAGGCTATAATGCTGTGTGATAACTAGGTACACAGGTCTCCTGCCTACTTCCTTTGATAGCACTTGTAATAGTATACTATTTTCTTGGCGCTGTTCTTTATACATATTTTTTTTGGGGGGATTTTCCTGCTATGGGGTACACTACAATGGACTCCTGTGTTGGGTGTGTGACCATACGTGACTATCTGTCATGGCACAAACAGGTATATGTCAGTATTACCACAATCCTAGTTGCATCCACACCCTTTGTATGCTTGGCACACTGTTGAATATGAGATGTGTAATCAAGCTGTGAATATTGATAGTCTTCCTTTACTGCTGTAAGTATATATATATATATAGTTTACTCATACGTATGTAATCCTTACATGTGTTCTCATGCCTTTGTATGTCAGGAAACATCATGCATGCACTTCGCAGACCACCTTGTTCTGAGGCAAAAAACGACCTCGTCATTGAGGCTTTGTGACAACATTACCAGGTCATGCTGTCCCGACGGAAGTTAAATAGGTCAGGTCGTGTAGCCTCTGGGATGAACTAGTACATAACATCAGTGTTGTGGGTCACCAAAATTGTACCTATGAGCAGGTGCAAAACTGTGCCATGAATATGATAAATGCAGCAAGGAGACTTGTAGCTGACATGACCGGGGAACCAGTTCACTGGTGGTGGCCCTGCAGCAGAAGCTCCTCTCACAGCCACAGAAGAATTCCTGGCAAACCTTGCTACACAGGACAGCTCCCAGGCATCCATCAGCCAATATGTTGTGGACGTGGGTGCCTCCTGTTCCACTCAAGAGGAGCATCCAGGTATGCTTAGTTAGATCAGCAGTAGAATACTGCTGCATTCAACCCATCAAAGTATATCTCATTTTACATGGGTGTCAGTGTTTAATTTGGGGAGGGGATAAGGTATCTGCAGTTTTAAGCTAATGTAGAGATTATCAGCCACATACCTTTTAACATGGCAGTTACTGTAGATGTGAGATATTTGGACGTATTACTCCTGTTCTACTTTAACATGTAGTGCTGTTGCCATTACCTCTCCCTCAAATTTTTTCAGGACTGTCAGGAATTGGAAAAGGGTGTGCTCCTGCTGCTGGTAAGCAGAAAACTGTTTTGTCAGAGATGTAGATATATTTCAATGTATTAGCTAAAGTGTCATCCCGGGCCTGCTCTCTGGGTTGATATACTGTCTGCATGATTGTCAGCTATACAGATATTTTCAGAATGCCCACAGATTAGACTCATACGTCTGCCTTGTAGGTATGACCATAGTGACTGACTTGAAAGTATTGTCAGGAGATTACTGATTGCCATAACTGTCAACTGTGCAGATTTTTGCAGAATGTCCACACTGTATATAATTTATTTTTTGCTGATAAGTTTCTTGTTTACTGAATTATTTCCAAATAATTACAGATTGTGGTTAGAAAATAATGTCCACATTTCCTACTCTGTGAGGTTCGGAGGTATACAAGTCTGTAATAGTGACAGCAGTGTATACAGTGTAACATATATTGTACCATAGTACTGCAGAGCATAGTAGTGCAGGTATTAATGTATTCATTTTTCATTTTTATCACAGGTGACCAGGGAGGTTGGTCTTTGTCCCCAACACCACCTAATGTCAGTGTCACTTCAGACTCTGATGATGATGGTGGCTAAAATGAGGCACAACTGGGGGTTGCAGGAGGTGAATCAGACACAGAGATTGACATCCATCATCCACCCTCTTTATCACCATACACAGCCAGTATGCCTATGCATACTTAGTCCCCTGAGGCCACAGATATTGGAGAGTTGGAGAGTGGGGGCATTGAACAGGGAAGTGTGGCTACTATGGCTTCGGTGACTGTCAACACTGGCCATAACCAAATTGTTGGCGGGTGGATTGATAGGGGTGCTTGTAGGAGGCCTGCTCTCTGTCCACCACCTGTTGCAGGTGTTTCATCACTTATCACTCGGCATATATTTAAGGCCATCATGGAGGCACAGGCATGTTCAGAAAGGAACTCCCGATGAATGCTCAGGTTTATGGATGCAGCACAGTCTGACATCCATGACTGCCTCTGCCATGTCGCTGATATGCTGGATTGGATGACTGACACAGTGGAAAGAGGTAGGTCTGAGACAGATCATGCACTATCTGTCTTAGAACATTGTCTGTGATGGAATGACTGACTGGAGTTGAGCGTCAGCCTCGTGGGTGTAGGTCAGCAAATAATAGTCAACGTGGCTGTGCACAATCACGTTCCCGTAGTGACAGTACATCCAGCACTCCAGGGGGGAGTGTGCTGTTCACACCAGGATGTAGCAGGCCATGGGCTCATGGTCCTGGATGTTCCCATGGAGGACACATGTCCAGTAGATATCAGTCACCCTCAGGTAGTACTACAGCAACTGACCTTTGGCATGGCGGTGCCAGTGCAACTCCTGGTAGAGCCAGTTCTCATCTTCTGTGGCAGAGATGATGAATTGTCAGCTCTACCATGCACGGCTCACAGCTGTCCAACATATAGACATGTAGGGCTAGCACTGAGCTTGGCTGTGTTCATGCAGACACTCACATACAACTGTCACATTGAGGGCACTTACAGACACACATGCAACATGTCTATGGTCCATCTTGCCTTATTCCCTTTCTTACTCATGCACATGCTTGCCAACCTGTTGGGTCAGCCTAGGCCTCCTGCATCCCCACACAACACTCGGTGCAAGTGATAACTGTACCACATTCTTATCATCTTTCCCATGGATGCAGGGACATAAAGCTATGTGTCTGATGCAGAGGGTGACTACATTAATATAAATTTCTTTCATCCACTGGTGCTGTTGACATGCTACTTGTACTGGTTATTTACAAATATTGTACTTTGCCATTTATAATGTGGGTAGCATAATAATTTGTGTACATACTTTACGGTGGATGCTGTTGTAAGGACTGTGGAGTCACACAATGAAATGTGTCACATGGAAATGTTTACGTTTCACTTTCAGGATTGTGGAGTACTCACCTGTGGGTACACATCTACAATCAACCCTTCAATGTCAGAGCACAGGTTTGAATGTCAGCACAAAATACAAATGTCATCAGAAAGGTAATACAGTAAAGGCTCATGGGTTCATAGGTTCATATGTGTTTACTAGGCTAATGAACACAAGGGCTTCTTTAAGCCTAGCCATGCATCCCAAATCTCTGAGAAGGTCTGATACCCTTGATAAGTGTAAACAGGGTTTTGGGAGATAAAATATTTACAAGCAGGGGCCTGGGAAATGAACCATTTACAGTTTTCCTATGTCCATTAGAGACATAGGTCCCAAACCAGGATGAATGTCCTGTTCCCCATCCAGTTGTGTAACCTGCACTTGATTTGCATTAGGGCAGAACTCTGCTTCACATGAATGAGGTGCCTGTTCCATATAGGGTGTAATCTGTGAGATACATACCTGTCTCTCCAGCACATCCTATTTATACCACAGACAAGGTGTAGGTCCGTAGAAAGGGTAATTCTGGTGATAGTTGTTTTGTGGCTATGCAGGAGGTCCACAGTGGGGTTTGACAATGACCTTTATGGCAGGCATACATCTCCCCTCCAAAGCCTCTAGGAGACAGAATACAGTGATAGGGCCTTGACATGGTCTGCGTAGGATATTTTACATATGCCCTGTATTGGTTTAGTGTGGAACCTCTGTGGATGTTCTAATTTTCAGATATGCCTGGTTAGGTACATACCAAAGGTGGCATTGCACTCAGTAATAGGTCTGATAAATGCTGAATACAGTGGAAAAATTACTTCCTTGGACGTAGATGCCATATCTTGTTTATAAGTTGTGCAACTTAGAATGATTTCCCCAGTACTGTAGACACATGACAGTCAAAGCTAGATTACTATCTATGTATGTCCCTAAATCCCTCACTACCGGGTCAACTGTTAGAGGTGTGCTGTCAATATGATAGTTACCAGGGGTGGATGACTTCCCAAAGGATAGTACTGTGTATTTCTTGGCATTTAGTGTTAGTCCATGGCTCTGACACCAGTTATATGTCTGTGTCAGCCTCTCCTGGAGGACATTTGTGTCAGTGTGGGATTCAATGACAGCTTCTAATTTACAATCACCTGCACATTTAGTCAACCAGAGACCACTGACAGTGACCTTGACTTCAGAAAAGTAAATGCCAAAAATAAGTGGTCCAAGGAATGATTTGTGAGGATGTCCACTTGTGGCTGGCCTCTTTGTAGAGGTGGACTCCCCATGCTAACTTCCTGGATCCTGTCTGTGAACCACTATCCACCGGCTGACATACTAGTTTATACATAACCTCTTTAGTTTGTCAATAATGCCTGATAAGGGTATATTGCCAGATGCCTTGTAAGACCAAGATAGGCAGTGTGAACCATTTTTCCCCTCATCCATTGCTTTGGTTACCTTCTCAAATAGGCCCATCAGGTTGGGTAGGCATGATCTGCCCTTGACGAAACCAAACTGGGTTTGGCCCCAGTGTTTGCAGGTGTACTACATCTCCATTGATCATTTCCATGATAATTCTTTCCATGGCTTTACATATCAGACTAGTGATACTTCTTGGTCTGTAGTCTCCGGGGTCTGTAGATGTCTCACCTTTGTGCAGAGGGATGACTGTTGCTGTTCTCCATTCATGAGGCATGAAGCCTGTTTGGTGGCCACAGTGAAATAGTAATTCCAGAGGCCCTGATAGGTCACATTTCATGCTATTTAGAAGGCATGCTGGGATATTGTCTGGACCCATTGTTGCAGTGTACTTGGTCTTAGAGAGAGCATTAAGGGCCTGTTCCCTAGTGATAGTATGGGTACTTATATGTGATGGTATTTCCAGATGGAAAATTGAGGGCGAGAGAGGGGTAAAGCTGGGGCTGAATTTATCAGCCAGGAGTTTGCTATATCTTCTGTCTAATTATAGGTGGTTCCATTTACAATGAGATGTGCACACAATTGTCTATTGCCTTTGAGATTGCGGACATAGCTAAAGTATGCTTTGTGGTTGTCCTTGGCCTGGGAGCATGAACTTACCTCAAATCTGGTTTTGATAGACTTCATTTGTCCTCTGCATTTTTTGTTTACTTTGATGAGTGCTTTTATCCTGATGTGTGCTGCACCTCCTAAGTTTTGCCATGAGTTTCTTCCTTCTGTTATACAGGCTATTGATTTTGTGATTCCACCAGGGTGGCTTGATATTGAGTTAGTTCTGTACTTTTCCCTGGTGGGTACGGCTGCCTCTATGCAGCTATTAACATGCTCATACAGGGTTTCTGTGAACACTTCTGCATAGGCTGCAGTATTCTCAGTGTTTATGGGGGCTTGACATTTGGCCAGGTTATCACCTAATAGCTGGAGGTTAGCCTTAGACTAGTTCCTGAATATTCCATGTTTAGCTGGGGGTCTATGTTTTGTGCATGACTCTCCCATATTGGTGAGGACCAGATCCAGTATGGTTGCACCGGTGGTTGGTGTATTGGCTATCTGGTCCAGAAAGTCTGTATTTACAAAATCCAGGAATCTCTGTGCCTGTATGTTTAGTGTCATATAGGATTCCCAGTTAATAGTGGAATAATGAAAGTCACCCATGAATATGGTATTGGGTTGGATGGTTAGTGTTTCTAATAAGCCTAAATACATGAGATGTGTTTCCTGGGTCATAGAGGGGGACCTATAGCTTGTATGGAAATAGTATTGGATTTTGCCTATTCTGATTTGAACTTGGAGCAGCTGAAGCACATTGTCCTGTTTGACCAGCCTTGAAATATCTTTAGTTTTGATGTACATAGAGACACCTCCACCTTTAGTCCCTGCCTGTGAAGTAGCTGGTCTAAATGTAGAGGGCATAATAACCTTGCACTGTTGGCGTGCTCTTCGTGGCTTTAAGTCATGTGTCAGTGACCACAAAGACATCTTCCAAGAGCTCAAATATGTCTCTCTAAGTATAGTCTAGGGTGGTATGTCACAGGTCATATACTCCCACATGGACTATGACTGAGTCACATCATAGGATCATAGGATGTTACTAGGCTAATGGCCCTAGGGCCCTTACAAGCCTAGTTAAGTTCTACCCTTATTTCCACGATCAGCACCAATTGCCCCTGTCCAAGAGGGACACAGGTGGAACCCCTGGCATGAAGTTACGGTAACATATCCAATCATCAAGATTGTGTTTGAAGAGGACCAATGACGTGCTCTGTTTGACATGAAGTGGGAGTCCATTCCAAAGGTGTGGTAACCTCTGGGAGACACATCTGACCTTCCAGAATGTTCTATTACTGTCACATGCCAGGTCAAGGTCTTTAAAGTGAGTAAACCATGTACCATTTGATTTGTGGATATGCAACATTTCCAATAAAGCCTGGTCAAAGATTGTCTTATATGCAAGGCATAGATTGCCTCTGAGTAGTCTGTATGAAACAGAATAAAGTGACAGTAATTTCAGATGATCCACATAGGACAGATGCTGAAGACCTTGAATTATCCTTGTGAGGAACATTTGTGGTCTCTCCAGTTGCTGCAGGTGCTTGGAAAGGTGCATACTAAAAGGGGCATTGTATTCCATTATTGGCCTGATGAAGGGAGAGTACAGAGACATTATAATTTCCTTTATTTTCTGGATGCAATTGCCTTATTTATGAGATGAGCAATATAGAATGCCCTTCTTAGCACTGTGGAGACATGATGATCAAAGGTAAGGTTACTGTCAATCTGTGTGCCCAGGTCTCTTACCAGTGAGTGCATACTTCGGATTTTGTTATTGATGTGGTTGTTAGCAGGAACATTGCACTTACTGAGAGGGATGCTAATACATTTTTTTGAATTGAGGTTAAGGCCATGACTTCAGCATCAATCATTTGTTTGTGTAAGATCCTCTTGTAGGATGTTGACATCATTTTCAGAGTCTATGACAGCTCCCAGTTTGCAATCATCAGCAAACTTTGTCAGGCATGGACCTTTAGTTTTAGCTTGTACTTTAGATAACTAGATTCCAAACAGTATAGGTGCCAGGACAGATCCCTGTGCAATACCACTGGTTACAGATCTGCTGTTGGAGGAAGATTCCCCTATTTTGACTATATGAGCTCTATCAGTAAGCCAGTTAGTGACCCATCTAACGATATAAGGTTTGATACCTATGTGGGTGAGTTTGGCAATGATGCCTGAGTGGGGGATAGTGTCAAATGCCTTGGCTAAGTCTAGGTAGGCTGTATGTATAGATTTTCCCTCATCCAGGGCCTTGGTGACTGTCTCGAAAAACTCCACAATGTTTCACAGGCATTATTTCCCTTTGACAAATCCAAACTGAGTAGCAGCAAGTGTTTGGAGCTTACCTATATCTTTGTTGATAAGGTCATGATGATTCACTCCATGGCCTTGCAGATAAGGCTAATCAGGCTAATAGGTCTATAGTTCTCAGGGTCAGTGGAAGCACCACCTTTGTGCAAGGGAATAATGGTGGCTGTTTTCCATTCATCTGGGACAAAGCCAGTGCCTAGACTATGATTGAAAAGACTACTTGTTGGAGCCCATGTAGGATGCAGCCTGGGATGTTATCAGGTCCCATAGATGCTGTGTTTCTTGCCTTAAAGAGGGCATTCATGACTTTCTCTTTAGAGATACAAGGTAGGGGATAAGTGATAGGGATGTCATGGGGTACATGTGGCAGGGACAGGAGAGTGCAGTTTCACAGCACCTGTCAGCTAACAGGTTAGCTATGTCCACAGGCTCAGTATATGTGGTATCATCAGCACAAATCTGGGCCTGACCATTTAGGTAATGGATGTAACAAAAGAATGCCTTATAGTTGTCTTTAGTTGAGGAATCTAATTTGGATTCATAGTTTGGTTTTGAGGACTTTACCAGAAGTCTTATTGGCTTGTTTAAGCTGCGTAGGGAGTGTTTCCAGTTTAGAGTGCACTCCCTTTTACTCTTAGACAGCAATTTCTTCCTCTTATTGCAAAGCCTGTTAATGGCAGTTGTCCACCAGGCAGGTTTGCTCTTCCTTGCAGAGCTTGTTTTGGTCCTATCAGGTGCATTTGAGTCAATGCAGTTAAATAGGTGTTTGTATAAAGTATTGGTGTACAACTCTGCATAGCTGCCAGTTACATCTGAGGATGGAGGTGCAGTACAGCTATTTATACCATCCAGTAAGAGGTGATGTGCTTTGGAGAAGTGCTTCAGTTTCTTTGCTGCTGGGAGGGGGGGGTGTGATAGTTACTTTGAATGAGACTGATCTGGTCAGATATCACTAGGGAAGACCTCAAAATGGGGGTGCTACAGTAGTCCCCCATATTAGTAAGCACCAGATGTGGATGTTAGCACTCCTTGTGGGGGTGTCAACCGGCAGGTCCAGTGCATTGGAGTTAACAAAGTCGAGGAACCTTTGGGTAAGTGAGTTACAGCATGGGTAATTTACCCTGTCAATGGATGGGTAGTTAAAGTCACTCAAAGCCTGGTTGTTTGGATGCATCTTGATAGACTCAAGTAGATCCAAATAGGGAGAGTGGTTGCCCTGATTTATAGAGGAGGTCTTGTAGCTGGCAATGACTTGAATAGGTGTCTTACCAACAGTAAACTGCACCTGAAGTACCTCCAGGGAATCATACTGTTATCCAATCTGGAAGTGTAGTTATCTGTAATGAATATCGATACACCACCTCCTTTAGTTTTCACACCTTCAGCTTGTAGCCTGAATGTATGGAAGGAGGTGTAGCCCGATATGGTTGGGGTGCTCTCCACAGCCATGAATCAGGTCTATGTGACTGCACAAATGTGTAAGTATTCCAAGGTGATGACTGCTTCCAGTGAGTGCAGTTTCATTAAGACTCCTAGTGTTTATCAGCATAACCTTTAGATTGTTTTTATATGGAGTTTTCGTATCTGGAATTTTGTCCTTGAGACACTGCCTAAAAAAGGCACTGTGGGGGTGGCAAGAGCCTTGGTCAGTAGCCGAAATCCCAGGGATGACAGATGAAGGCCATCTCTGGCAAAGCATTGAAGTCTGTTGATCATGTCATCCCAGGCTGACAGATACTGTATCCCCTTAAAATGACACCAGAAACTAAGCTAATTATTGAGGTCAGTAATTTTCTGTTTGTATTGATGCTGCTAAAGGCTAGGGACATACCTGTCTGAGACACATTGTCTACCTGCCTGAGACACATAGTCCAAGAGTTCAGTCATATCTATCTTCATATAGTCCAGAGAGGTGCATCTCAAGTAATTCACACCAACATGGACTATGACAGAGTCTCAACAGTACCTGTTTTTGGGATACGTGAGTGCATGTGTTATAGGGCGGATCCTGGCACTTGAAAGACAACTGACCATGACCTTTTCCTTATCCAGCCTGGTGGGAGGGACATCTGTGTGTCTCACAATGGAATTACCTATGACTAATATTTTTTTTTAGTATTTTGCCTTAAGGGCTTGACAGGTGAGACACTGGTGTGAGAGCTATTATGTGCGTTGTGTTCTTCACTGGACGTATTATGTGTAGCATACTTGTGTTTGCATTTGGGAGGGCTCTGGTGTTTATGTATGTTTCTGGTGAGGACCTCCGCATATTTAGGTATGTGTGATGTGGGTTTGGGTGAAGTGGGAGGTGAGGTGTGCATGGTGACAACCTGCTCATTGTCATATGTACTGACTGGTGTATGAGACAGCATGCATTCAAGGCTGTTAATATAGTTTCATCTCTGACATGTTGAGTTTGTGTTACTTGTGGTCCAATGACATGAGTGCGTGCATAATGTGGTGGATTCTAGCCCCTGATAAGCAACTGACCGTGCCTTTCTCCTTACTCATCTTGGTAAGATGGACATCAGTGTGTCTCACAATGGAGTCTTCAATGACTAGAATGTTGGATTGTGTGTTGGCTTACCTTATGGACTTATAGGTTGAGCCTCCATGAGCTGTAGCTCTATGTGTTGATATGGGTGTTGTTTTTACAGAGTGCATTTGGGGCTGCTGAGGGTATTTGTTATAGGTTCATAGGTAGGTACTAGGCTATTGGCCTAAGGGCCTACGTAAGCACAGCCAACAAGGTTCCATGGCTTACGCCACCCAAGAAAGTTATTTTCCTGTTGTTTTCCTGTGCCACTGTTGAGCAGAGACACAGAAGTGATCAGAAAAAATAATCTGCTTAACAGGTGCCTCTATGTTACTAGCCCAACACCATTGAACTTTATTTAAACACTGATACGAATAGTTTATATATCTACATTCTGAATATTCTTCCAGGACTATTGTTTCATTTTAGTGCTATTAACCAAAATACACCAAAAAAACATCTTCTCCAAACTTGAAACACTACTAGGAAAGTTTATTTGGCATCCAAAAAGTACAAGAATAAAATACACTAAATTAACATTACCCAAACAAAAAGGGGGCCTAGGCCTACCTGAATTTCAAACATACTACAACATACTAAACTCTAGTTGAATTATACAAATAGCAAATGTTGAACCATCCAACAAAGCATGGTATCCACTACAGATTAAAATATATTACAATCATCTAATCTCATGCAATTTAAAACCTAGAGCAGTACCCTTTCTGAATTCTAAGACTTTAAAGCATTTTAAGGTTCATCCCATAATAATAAGAAACACAGTAATATTTCAAAAGCTGGTAACCTCCCTAAATCTTAAAGATACTTTGGCAGCCAGTACACCTTAATCCTAATATTAAATTAAACAATACTATATTAAACCTGAATCAGTATCCAAAAATTAAAAATATCACTGTGTGGGACCTATACCAGATCAAAAGTTTCTCAGTTGACAATATTAGACAAAAACTTGAAGTAAATAAAAGCTATAATACCATAATCAATCAAATAATATACCTGATCGACAAAATTACTATGAATGTCAAAATAGACATGCAGCTATATCAACAAATTATTAACCTGCTACTGTTGAGATCTAAAATGTTATCAAATACATATAGATTAATAACAAAAATTAGATATCAAGATGCAATTCTATATTCCAAATTTTGGGAAGAGAAAAATAATAAGATCATTGATGAACAAAAATCTGCTGCTATTGAACTTACTTTGAAATTAACTCCCCTTAAAAAACTAATTTATACCCAAATTATGATCAATAATATGCATATCATACACCAAATGTTTACAAGCTGTGGTGTTCATTAAGAACCAAGTTAGAAAAAAAGGGATATGCCAAATCTACCCCATCACGGGAAATGGCAATTTTACATATATTCCCTAATAATTTCTCCTACGAAAATAAACACACTATAGTCACATTGTGCGCAATGATCAAATCATATATAGCCCAGAACTGGTTAGACATAAATAAAATCACATGGGAAGAATTTAAAGGAATGGCTATAAAGTTTTTATTAGCCAACAAATTAATTACAAGAAGCCAAAAAAAAATTATCTTACTATCAGAAACATTGGAAAACTCTTTTAGAAATCCTAGGACTAAATTGATTTATGAACAACTTCACCATCAATATTACTTTACATAATTAAGAGAAACTAAAGACAATTAGTATAGAAAAGTGTACACCCACAATAACAGTGTACAGGTCATGGCAAACACATATAAGATGAACATTAAGGTGACATCAATGTATATAATGTACATAGTACAAGACAGAATGTTTATTTAAGTAGACTAGAATATCTGGTTGCAATGTTTTAATGTCACATTTTCAATATGTTGTACACTATCTTTATGTAAATGTCTGTTTTACAGCTCATTAAGAGCAACTTGATTATTAGACAATTCTGTACAATTGTTACCCTACCATTGATGATTTATGTTATGTATATCGTATTTGGACGACTGAAACTTGATATTCCAAGTACCTTGTATGTATATTTTCTGTGTCATTCTTTTCTTGTATTTAAATAGAAGATAAATGTAATAAAAATTATCTGTACTTTGTCTATGAGGTCTTTGTGATTTATGAAGGTTACATTTCAGTGCCTCAGCATATGTCTGCTTTGAATTGTGGGTGATGGGTGTGGTGTGTGTATGACTGACTACTTTAATAACATTAGGAGTACTTTCATATAAGAGCTTTGCCTCCAGTGACATTGTGTAAATACATCTCTCACATACCACATCAGTTTGTTTGAGAGTGAACTGGTAGTTGGTAAACATGAGGCGATTTCTACATTGCCTCAGGATGCCCATATCCACCAAGGTGGTAATAGTCACAGTGGGAAAGTTCATATCCATGGCAACAGAACCATTTTATTGATTAAATAGTTGTATTAAGAATATTAGTCAATATCATGAGTATCTGCTTTGCAACTATGGGGACAGTGCTTGTCACTGCAGGCTAGTTGTCCTTTGTGCAACTCAGTATTGGAGTAAATTCCATCACGCTTTCCCCTGGAAAAATGCCACTCAAGGTGTCTGAGTCTCTACAGAGCACTGTCAAACATTGTCGGGAAAACTAATACATACACCCTGAAAAGTTAAGGATGAAGTACTTAGGCAGTTATTCTGAAGTTAGAAACAAATCAAGCAGTGCTGAAAACAAAGAATTAACTTGTGAAGAATTATGAAAAGAGGGAGTCATATAAATAACTGCGGCCTGGCTACTACTACTGTTGGTCTCACCATGGTCTCACTCTGCTGGGATACAATGCTCCTTTTCTTTATCTTTCACCAGAAGCAAAATGTTAGCACCAATCCCAAGATAAGAAGCAGGCCACAGCCTATTTGTTGATTGACACACTTGTCACACATGACACAAGGGTCTGTAGGCTTGTTGTAGCCTTTTCCAGGTAGATGCCGTGAATAGCAATCAGACCAATCATTTCAGTTTTGCATGTATTATGTATGCCATGGGTTCTGAGGTTCATAGTAGTGACCTGATGGTGATTAGGAGCACAGCTGCTGCATCACAATATAATGTTCAATGTCAGGTGACATAGATGTCCAAGGTTGGTCTAGCAAGGTCCACAGTGGCAGTGATCCATGTTAGGTAACAGTTTCACAGCAATTCATGCAGCCTGCCCTTCAACAGGGTAATGGAGGTGATTTTCTTGACACGAATGTAAGGCCTACTGCAGATGGTGATCACCTTTGGGAAATGTCCCTGACCCACCAGCATATCCTAGGTATGTCATACTGTACATTTAGGTTCCCTGGACACAAAACTGTAGTCCCACATTATTACACATAACATCCATGTGCTGTCTAGTAGTTTGACAGGCACTGTAACCTTGTAAGGCCAAAGAACTTACTGAAAAGTTGAACAAGTTTTTTGCGCACACACAGACATCCACACCTTCACTGCAAAAAGTACCGACAGAGAGTGCGTTTGAGGCTGTAAACTCCAAGTATGTAGCACCATGACCCTTATTTTGAGGAAGTTGTACATTGCCACATTTGTAAGTATGCTATTGACCCTGCCTAATAACAGGATTATGGTTCAGCAAGTGCCATATGCCTGGCAAAGCAGCGTGCTCTATCCACCATGTTATCCCACACTGTCAGGTACTGTTTTACCTTAGAATGACACCATAAACTTAGTAACATCTTACATTTAAGCATCAGTCAGGCCACTGCTTAACCATGGCTTGTTGTGACATATACACAAGCAATAATCTATTGCTAATGTCATTAGTAGTGTCTGTTGAAGAGATGTTGACAGAGTCCCATAGGATGATGTAAAATGCTCTACCACACATACCAAGTTGGCTGCAGTGAGAACAGTACCACTACATATCTAAGTTTACAGACTACAGAACGCACAATGTATCACACATGCCACTGCTCAAGTCTGACATTAATTTGGCTTTAGGTAATATGGTAGATGATATCAACAGATCTTGTGAATAACAAGAGTTTAGAGGACTGCATCAACTGCAAAGGCCAAAAAGTGCAAACCCATTCCAGTTTGGAATTTGAACAGTACCACTGGGAAGAATTTAAAGGAATGGCTATAAAGTTTTTATTAGCCAACAAATTAATTACAAGAAGCCAAAAAATTATCTTACTATCAGAAACATTGGAAAACTCTTTTAGAAATCCTAGGACTAAATTGATTTATGAACAACTTCACCATCAATATTACTTTACATAATTAAGAGAAACTAAAGACAATTAGTATAGAAAAGTGTACACCCACAATAACAGTGTACAGGTCATGGCAAACACATATAAGATGAACATTAAGGTGACATCAATGTATATAATGTACATAGTACAAGACAGAATGTTTATTTAAGTAGACTAGAATATCTGGTTGCAATGTTTTAATGTCACATTTTCAATATGTTGTACACTATCTTTATGTAAATGTCTGTTTTACAGCTCATTAAGAGCAACTTGATTATTAGACAATTCTGTACAATTGTTACCCTACCATTGATGATTTATGTTATGTATATCGTATTTGGACGACTGAAACTTGATATTCCAAGTACCTTGTATGTATATTTTCTGTGTCATTCTTTTCTTGTATTTAAATAGAAGATAAATGTAATAAAATTATCTGTACTTTGTCTATGAGGTCTTTGTGATTTATGAAGGTTACATTTCAGTGCCTCAGCATATGTCTGCTTTGAATTGTGGGTGATGGGTGTGGTGTGTGTATGACTGACTACTTTAATAACATTAGGAGTACTTTCATATAAGAGCTTTGCCTCCAGTGACATTGTGTAAATACATCTCTCACATACCACATCAGTTTGTTTGAGAGTGAACTGGTAGTTGGTAAACATGAGGCGATTTCTACATTGCCTCAGGATGCCCATATCCACCAAGGTGGTAATAGTCACAGTGGGAAAGTTCATATCCATGGCAACAGAACCATTTTATTGATTAAATAGTTGTATTAAGAATATTAGTCAATATCATGAGTATCTGCTTTGCAACTATGGGGACAGTGCTTGTCACTGCAGGCTAGTTGTCCTTTGTGCAACTCAGTATTGGAGTAAATTCCATCACGCTTTCCCCTGGAAAAATGCCACTCAAGGTGTCTGAGTCTCTACAGAGCACTGTCAAACATTGTCGGGAAAACTAATACATACACCCTGAAAAGTTAAGGATGAAGTACTTAGGCAGTTATTCTGAAGTTAGAAACAAATCAAGCAGTGCTGAAAACAAAGAATTAACTTGTGAAGAATTATGAAAAGAGGGGAGTCATATAAATAACTGCGGCCTGGCTACTACTACTGTTGGTCTCACCATGGTCTCACTCTGCTGGGATACAATGCTCCTTTTCTTTATCTTTCACCAGAAGCAAAATGTTAGCACCAATCCCAAGATAAGAAGCAGGCCACAGCCTATTTGTTGATTGACACACTTGTCACACATGACACAAGGGTCTGTAGGCTTGTTGTAGCCTTTTCCAGGTAGATGCCGTGAATAGCAATCAGACCAATCATTTCAGTTTTGCATGTATTATGTATGCCATGGGTTCTGAGGTTCATAGTAGTGACCTGATGGTGATTAGGAGCACAGCTGCTGCATCACAATATAATGTTCAATGTCAGGTGACATAGATGTCCAAGGTTGGTCTAGCAAGGTCCACAGTGGCAGTGATCCATGTTAGGTAACAGTTTCACAGCAATTCATGCAGCCTGCCCTTCAACAGGGTAATGGAGGTGATTTTCTTGACACGAATGTAAGGCCTACTGCAGATGAGTGATCACCTTTGGGAAATGTCCCTGACCCACCAGCATATCCTAGGTATGTCATACTGTACATTTAGGTTCCCTGGACACAAAACTGTAGTCCCACATTATTACACATAACATCCATGTGCTGTCTAGTAGTTTGACAGGCACTGTAACCTTGTAAGGCCAAAGAACTTACTGAAAAGTTGAACAAGTTTTTTGCGCACACACAGACATCCACACCTTCACTGCAAAAAGTACCGACAGAGAGTGCGTTTGAGGCTGTAAACTCCAAGTATGTAGCACCATGACCCTTATTTTGAGGAAGTTGTACATTGCCACATTTGTAAGTATGCTATTGCGACCCTGCCTAATAACAGGATTATGGTTCAGCAAGTGCCATATGCCTGGCAAAGCAGCGTACTCTATCCACCATGTTATCCCACACTGTCAGGTACTGTTTTACCTTAGAATGACACCATAAACTTAGTAACATCTTACATTTAAGCATCAGTCAGGCCACTGCTTAACCATGGCTTGTTGTGACATATACACAAGCAATAATCTATTGCTAATGTCATTAGTAGTGTCTGTTGAAGAGATGTTGACAGAGTCCCATAGGATGATGTAAAATGCTCTACCACACATACCAAGTTGGCTGCAGTGAGAACAGTACCACTACATATCTAAGTTTACAGACTACAGAACGCACAATGTATCACACATGCCACTGCTCAAGTCTGACATTAATTTGGCTTTAGGTAATATGGTAGATGATATCAACAGATCTTGTGAATAACAAGAGTTTAGAGGACTGCATCAACTGCAAAGGCCAAAAAGTGCAAACCCATTCCAGTTTGGAATTCATACTTGCTCTTAAGGGATATACACACACACACATATACACACCAAG